>NC_044919.1:11728281-11745318 GCF_003576645.1 Ipomoea triloba | reverse complement strand
ATATATATATATATATGTATGTATGCATATATATATATATGTATGTATGCATATATATATATATATATATATATATATATGTATAGGGAAAATCGCAGTTTTGGTACATACATATATATACATGTATACATACATATATATATGTATGCATACATATACATACATATATATATATGCATACATATGTATATATATGTATATATACATATGTATATATACATACATACATACATATATATATACATATGTATATATACATACATACATATATGTATGCATATATATGTATATGTATGTATATATACATATGTATATATACATACATACATACATATATATATACATATGTATATATACATATGTATGCATATATATATATGTATGTATGTATGTATATATACATATGTATATATGTATGCATACATATGTATATATATGTATGTATATATATATATGTATACATACATATATATATATGCATATATATATATATACATACATATATATACATATGCATATATATATATATATATCATGGTTGCAGTAGGCGCTAGGCGCTAGTCGGGCGGTAGACTAGCGCCTAGCGCCTAAGCGGTCTAGGCGGTACCTAGGCGGTTATAGGCGCGACCTATAAAAACAAAAAATATTATATTATATTATATTTATATATATTATATATATATATATATATATATATATATATATATATATTATATATATAATATATATATATCTTACTTCTCTTACTTATATAAATAAATAAATTTAAATATATATATAAATATAATAATAAAATTAACAAGGCCAACTCGCTCTAGTTAACTCGGCTAACTCTGTCGAGTTGGGCGAGTTAACTCGGCCAAATTCGGCCTAGTCGGTCACCAACTCGGCCCAGTCGGCCGAGTTAGGCGCTAGGCGACCGGCCACCTAGGCGGACGCCTAGGGAGCAATTCGCCTCGGTCTTAGAGCGCCCAGCGCCTAGGCGAGGATTTTTGCAACAGTGATATATATACCTATATACACATATACATATATACACACATATACATATATACACATATACATATATACACATATATACATATATATGTATATATGTATACATATCTATGTATATATGTATACATACATGTGTATATGTGTGTGTATATATATATATATATATATATATATATATATATATATATATATATATATATATATATGTATATATATATATATATATATATATATATATATATATATATATATATATATATATATAACAGAATTTTCATGTGTTGTATGGTAAATTAGCTGTGTTAGCTGATAGCTGTTTGGTATAATTTCTTTTATCAAAAAGCTAATTGAAAAGGTTGTTTTGAGTAGCCTTTTGAATTTTAGTATTTTGGAGTTACAAAAAGCTTATTAACCAAACACTTATATTGATTTTTTAACAAAGTCAAACAACTAATAGTGGTCAAATATGCCAAAATTGGCTGATAGGCTGATTATTTACCACACATGGCCTATATGATTATTGACTAAGTTATTGCAAAGTTTACTAAATTTTTTTTTACATATTAAAAATCTCAAGTTATTTGGTGAATTTCTCATAAAAACAAGATGAGAAATTTAATTGACATCTTCTTGTACATCAAAATTTTGATTTGATTACCATTGTTGCTTAGTAGGGGATCGGAAATCAAAAACTTTTAGAAAATGTGTTTTACATGCCTAGAAACGGTGATCAAGTGTTTTCTTATTTGTACCGAGTTTCAGGCTCCTTATAGAGATCTAAGTTCCTAACTAACAAGTTCATTTAGGAGAATCATAATCTACTTTTGAACTTACCTAAATCGTAAGTGAACCCCACCACCCTTTAAATGTTTTGTATGCTAAAATTTTCAACAGTATGTGTTAGGGGTTTGTGTGAAGCACATGCAGAAGAAGAATCATATTGCATTGCATCCCTATATTACAAAATTAAACATATGTTAAATTAAGATAGACATATATTGATATACATACGCGGTGCATGCATGTTACGCAATTATCTTAAATCGTTGATGAGCCTAATTGATGCAATGAAAGTGCAAAGGAACCCATAGTTAGGTTAAACACAATTAGTTACTCATCAATGATATTCTAAGCAATATAAGAGGCCGGCTAACTAACATTCATAACTAATAGTAATTACTTTTTGGTACGTACTAAATGAAATATGGTCGGCTGTGACTTGTGAGACCTGAAACATGGCAGAGTTTTTGAGGAGATTATATTGTAGCCTTTGTAGGTGCGTAGGTATCTTTAGAATTAGATTATTATCATTATTATTTGACTTGTCCTGTCTTCGCTAAGGCCGTTCCCATTAGCTATTTTGGGCACAAAAATTAAGCAAAGAAACTGACTCATCCCATTTTAAAGAAGGCAAAAATTTGTGTAAGACCGTCTCACCATGAGTCGAGTCGGGTCAAGATGCAAATGTAAAACTTATATGCACAAATGTCATACTTATATGCTCAAATGTAATACTAATCAAGAATAAATTTTTTGTTACTTATAAGGGTAAATGTACTACTTTAAAGAGAAAAATACAATACTTTTACATTTCGATTTAAAAGTATTACTTTTTTCCTCAAAAGTATTATATTTGCCCTTATAAGTAAGGGACACTTGTCAACATTACTTATTATGAAAAATGTATTACTTTAAGTAACAAAAATTGTATTCATGATTAGTGTTATATTTGAGCATATAAGTATGACATTTGCATGGTACTTTGACCCGTCCCGACCCGTCTCACGAATAATGATCCGTGAGACGGTCTCACACAAGTGTGACCCTTTAAACAAATGGGAAGTAGTGCTTTATTATGAAATCTTTCTCTTGCAAATGGGAGATTTTGCATGTAAATGGTGGCCCCCACCATTTCTCCTGCAAATCTTTCCCCTTTTCATTTCATCGAAGAACTAAAATGAAAAATAAATAAAATATTATGGCATGGTCTTGGTTTGGTATATATATCACAAATTCACAAGTATATATGAAATTTTCGACCAATTGGTATTGTTGGTTTAAATGGATCAATTATGAGTAACTTAAATTGTTTTATCTATTTGTAAATTTTTGTCGAATAGGATCACAATGCGAGATTTACTTACTACACACCTTTAGATAGTGACTACGAGTTTATTTTATTATCAAAAAATAAAAAAATTAATATATGAAAATTTTATAAGACCAACAAGTTTGGTTTAAAGAGCTGAATATGATGAGAATGGAATAGAATGAATAAATATATATATATATATGTGTGTGTGTGTTCAAATGAGAACATCTTCTCACATAAAACTTATGAACAAATTTGGAATCTCCATTTAGAGGATGTGTGTGACTGTAATTTTATGATTTTATTTTATTTTATTTTTTAATATTAGTAATTTTCATATGGGTAATTTGGATTATTTACAATTGTTTTAAATATGTTATAGTATTTTATATGACTATTATGCATGATTTTAGGAAAGGAATTCGCGGTAGGTTTGGATTTCCTTGTGAATGTCCTCTTCTTTGTGTTTAGTTCTTTCTCAAACTTGCTTTGACTTTTTTTTTTTTGGTTCTACATTTCTATTATTCAACGATGGACTCAATTTCATTTTTGCATTTTTTAGTTGTCTATCGTTTGAGTATAATATTTTCTATATTTGTTATTGACTTATGTGTAGCTTTCACGAGCAATGTGCTGGTGTGCATTGTGGCATTTGTGGGTGTGCATTTCCACAATCATTCCTTGCTGTTGGATTTTCATCGTATTTGTGCTTCTCGTCGTGGCCTAGTATGCACTTTATATTCAAGTAATGTGTATGTGCATTGTAAACTTAGCATGTATGCACTATAGTAGATATGTGTGCGCAGCATTTGCTTGTAATGGTGCATGATGTGTATACGTGCATTTCAATTTGAATGTGTGCACAATGTAATGTATAAGTGTGGCGTGTAGCGTGTGTGCACATGATTTTGTCAACATTCTACAATGCACACAATGTTGTGCATGAGTGCACATTGTTGCCCAAAGCACATCACCACATTCTATTGTAGTTTACCCCGCGTGTTTGTCTTGCTAAATTAAAGCAACGGACCTTAACAAAACAATTATATTTTTATATTTAATAATAATAACAATAATTTTTATTTAAATGAAAAGATTTAATAATATAGAAACTCCTATTTTATCGTTGACATATCAATTGGACGGAAGTTTAGAATTTTGCTTGGACTGATTTTCCTTTAATTAATATTTATGGGATTTATAGATTGCTCATTATGCGCATGAATTTTTAGGGCGTTAACTTTTAATAATGATGATGATAATAATAATAATAATAATAATAATAATAATAATAATAATAATAATAATAATAACAACAACAACAACAACAACAACAGCAACAACACTATTGTAGGAGAGAACTAGAAACCATTTAGAAGTATCGATATGGGAAGATCTAACTATACTAAGAGGAAAAAAATGTGGTTATAATTTTGTAAATAATTCAAACTTTAAAATACAATATTTACAACACTATAGAGTGCACATGTAATATGTATAAGTGTAGTGTTGATAATTGCATTATATTGTGTAACTCATTGTTAGTTGTTGTGCAATGGTTAAATGTTTTAACAATTTTTTTTTGTGTCTTGTCTTAATATATATAAAGAAAGTAGAAAAAAAATCAGGGAAAAAAATCATTGTTTTGGTCCTTTAATTGTTTTGCAATTGTCAATTTAGTCCCTAATTTTTAATTTAGTTAATTTTCAACAATTAAATTCCTAGTCACTATTTTGGTAACTAATGGCTGAATGATGGAATAGTGATTAGGAAATTTAATTGACGAAATTTAAAACAATTGGAAGATCAATTCGATCAAATTAAAAATTAAGAACTAAATTGACAATTAAAAAATAATTGAAAGATCAAAACAATAATTTTTCTCAATAATACATATACATATTCATTAGAATGGTCGCTAGAATAGCAACCATTCCAATTACTTAACGGATGCCTTATGTCGTTGGATACCTCCATGTATGCAAAACACACATTTTTATATATGAAAAATGTGTAGGGCTCTTGCAAAGGAACCCAGGCCTCATTTGTCTTTTGCCCATCATTATTCCATAGATCATAGTCCACACATTTGTATGAATCATAAATAAAAAAATATATTTTAATAGAATTAATTCTATTTTCGGTCTTAGATTTATAGGTGACAATTTATTTTTAGTCATTTTTTTTTTCAAAACATCTCCCTTTAGTCCTAGTATTATTGTGGCATGACCATTTTTTTGTCATCCATTAAGAAAACCATTTTTTTTGAGAACTTAAGAAAACCATTTAAATATCATAAAATACAATGGCAATTTGTTCTTCAATAATGATTTTTTTCAAAAAATAAAAATAAAAATATAGCGGGTAAACTTACTTTGTATAAAAAAGAATAAGATGTCTTTGTATTTAACGACATTTCAACGATTTTGTTGACGGATGACAAAAAATGATCATGCCACAATAATACTAGGACCAAAATGGGATGTTCTGAAAAAGGACTAAAAGTATACCATACTGCGTTACTGCCACCTATAAATCTAGGACCAAATATATAATTAATTAACTCTTTTTAATATATTAAAATTACATTATTTGTATACGTAAAGTACATTATTTGAAAGTACATGATTTTTTTAAATATATTATCAAATAATGTACCTTCCCTTTTCAAAAAAAAAAAAAAAAGTACCTTCAGTATACAAATAATGTATTTTTAGTATATTAAAAATGTATATTGCACTCATGGTCCACACAGCTATGTGGTCATGTGGACAACGATCCACGCAATAATTTGCCGTCTTTTGCCACCCCATTTTCTCTTTTTATGCTGCCCCTCAACCCCCGGCCTCTCCTAAAAAAATCTCCATTGAAGTTGTTTTTATATATACACTGATGGCACTTTGAAGAGGAGTTATACCTTGTTGTTATTACCAGCACTTAGTACAGATAGGATTAAATGTACGTTACACAAAGAGTCATTGGTAGTAGAGATAAAAGAAGAGTTTGTTGTAGAGTAGGGGGACACTTTGTTTGACACACGAACACTCTTGTACTGATTACTCATTGTATTCCACGATTGTTATTCAAATTTCAATATTATCCGGTAACATATTTACCGCCATTGGTGCTTTCATTGAGAGATGAGGCAAAATCTCAGGCAAAGCTCTACATATTACAAAAGTAGGCCGCCCGGTGCCTTCTAGGGCAGGCGTCCGCCTCCTTAAGCGGTGCCTCCTCATCAAGTAGTGCCCGGGTCCTCATCCAGGGCGTCCGCCTCCTCGAGCATCGCCGCCTCCTCAAGTGGCGCCTCCTCATCAAGTGGTGTCCGCCTCCTCATCCAGGGCGTCCGCCACCTCAAGTGGCGCCTCCTTATCAAGTGGCGTCGCCTCCTCTAGTGGTGTCGCTTCCTCAAGCAGCGTCACCTACTCAAGCGGCGTCCGCCTCCTCAAGCGGCGCCTCCTCATCCAGGGCGTCCGCCACCTCAAGCGGCGTCGTCTTTTCAAGCGGCATCACCTCCTCAAGTGGCGTCCGCCAACGCCTCTTCAAGTGGTGTCGCCTCGTCAAGCGGCGCCTCCTCATCAAGTGGCGTCTGAATCCTCATCCAGGGTCTCCACCTCCTCAACCGGCATCGCCTCCTCAAGCGGCGTCCGCGTCCTCAAGTGGCATCCGCCTCAACAAGCGGCTTCCGCCGACGCCTCCTCAAGTGGTGTCGCCTCCTCAAGCGGCGTCGCCTCATCAAGTGGCTGCGTCCGCCTCCTCAAGCGGTGCCTCCTCATCAAGTGGTGTTTACCTCTTCATCCAGGGTGTCCGCCTCCTCAAGTGGCGTCACCTCCTCAAGTGGCGGCGCCTCATCATCAAGTGGCGTCCGCCTCCTCATCCAGGGCGTCCACCTCCTCAAGTGGCGTCCGCTTCCTCAAGCGGCGCTTCCTCATCAAGTGGCATTCGCCTCCTCATCAAGGGCATCCGCCTCCTCAAGTGGCGTCGCCTCCTCAAGCGGCGTCGCCTCATCAATTGGCGTCTTCCTCCTTAAGCGGCACCCGCCTCCTCAAGCGACGCCTCCTCATCAAGCGACGTCCGCCTCCTCATCTAGGGCGTCCGCCTCTTCAAGTGGCACTTCCTCATCAAGTGGCGTCACCTTCTTAAGCGGCGTCTACCTCCTCAAGTGGCGCTTCCTCATCAAGTGGTATCCGCCTCCTCATCCAAGGCGTCCGCCTTTTAATCCAGGGCGTCTGCCTCCTCAAGTGGCGTCACCTCCTCAAGCGGTGTCGCCTCCTCAAGTGCCGTCTGCCTCCTGAAGCGGCGCCTCCTCATCAAGTGGCGTCCGCCTCCTCATCCAGGGCGTATGCCTCCTCAAGTGGCGTCGCCTCCTCAAGCGGCGCCGCCTCCTTAAGCGGCGTCCGTCTTCTCAAGCAATTATCAATATACCTAGTGGTCATGGTCTGCCCTGATAAGCAATTATCAATGTACTTATTGGTCATGGACCGCCGTGACTAATTCCTAAAAAAAATAATAAAAACTCTATTCCCTTAGGGCCGGCACGAGATCCGATCTCGCTAGCTACTTGATGGGAGGATGTTTTCTAGCTAAAGCTTAAGGCTTTGTTACGAAAATACCACACTCTATTCCCTTAGGACCGGCAGGATATCCGATCTCTCTAGCTACCTGACGGGAGGGTGTTTCTCTGGGTCAAGCGAAAGACTTAGTTTCGAAAACACCAAACTCTAGTCCTTAGGGTCGGCACAGGATCCGCTCTCGCTAGCTATTTAACAGGAGAGCCCGATCGAATGAGCTCACACACAAAACGCTAAAAAAATGGAACTGGGTTGAGACCATGCCTCGGCCACTTTTGGCCGAGGCCCGACCTCGGCCATGTTTGGCCAAGGCTCGGCCTCAGCCACTTTTTGCCAAGGCCCTGCCTCGGTCGCCACGTTGGCCTTTCAAAATAAATAAATAAATAAATAAATAAAAATTCTTATTCATCTCGCTTTGCACTATTACTACTCCCTAGTTTGACTCGGCTACGCTCGCAAAGTGGGGAGTATGGGAGACTGGTGACAAAGTAATTGGGCAAGAAGTACCCGACCCGAACCACAAGCACTGACCCGAAGGCTGACAAACGGTCATCTGTTACACAAGGATGACACTTTGAAGAGGAGTTATACCTTGTTGTTATTACCAGCACTTAGTACAGATAGGATTAAATGTACGTTACACAGAGAGTCGTTGGTAGTAGAGGTAAAAGAAGAGTCTATTGTAGAGTAGGGGGACATTTTGTTTGACACACGAACACTCTTGTACTGATTACTCATTGTATTCCACGATTGTTATTCAAATCTCAATATTATCCGGTAACATATTTACCGTCATATACCAATTACCATAAGGGCCGTTTGGTTTGCAAAAAATATTTTAGGGAGAATGGAATTGAAATTTCATGAAAAAGTAATTACTATAAAGATGAATTTTATTGTTTTGTTGGTGGAAAAAAATTACTAGAAATATCGATTCCATTGTTTGGTTGGATTTGGAATTGTAAAGAATAATGAGTATAAAAACCTATATACCCCTACAAAATAATAAAAGTAATAATAATTAAGAAAGAGCAAGAAAGGTAAAATAGTCAAGTCATCTCATTTTTCTTCCCAACTTACATGGAAAACAAAATCCCATGTCCTACTATACCAATGATTTTGTTTTCCTTAAATGTATTGAATTCATTTTACAATCCATGAACTAAACACAAAAAAAAAAAAAAAAAACAATATTTTCTTCCACTTTAAAGAAAATGTTTTCCATGAATTTTTTTTCCATCCAACCAAACATCACTTGTGTCTCAATGTAGAATTATTAATGGGCCGAATTTCAATTAATTTATAATAGGGAGATGTTATGCCAAGCACAATACATATTGTGAACTCTAAATCCTAATTATTAATACCTTACATCAATTACGGGAGGAAAAAACATTGACCATACATAAATTTAAGTAATACTATAGATATTTCAATAATAATTCTTTTTCAGAATTTTATTATTGAAACAATTACTTATAGGCCAATTATAAATATCTTTTTTTTTTTTTAAATTTTCATTATTGTTTGAGCTCTATTGACCATTATTGTTTGAGCTCTATTTGTTTAAATTTTCACACACACTAGTTTAATTATAGTAATGTTGAAGTATTATTTTAATTTCACTTCAATTCATTTTACAATATATGTTATTGTATGACAATATATATATATATTTTCCTGTAGAGCATGCATATGTGTGTTTTGTGTTGTGAGTTTTTGCGTCTTTGTGTTATGAAATTCTGTACTTAGAGTATGAATTTTGTACCTGAAATAGATTAGTAGGTGTGTAACATACAACATATTGTGTGTCTTATGTTATGAATTTATGTCTTGTAGGTATTATGAAATTCTGTGTCTATAGAATATAAATTCTCTACCTAAATCAGATTTGAAAATAAGTAAATATATAACATGTGTATGTGTCTTGTGTTATGAGTTTTTTTGTTTTGTGTTATGAAATTATGTAGCTTAATTGTATGAATTCTGTACCTGAATAGATTAGTATTTGTTTTGAAACATGGAAAATGGGAAATCGTAGAATCTGTTAAAACTTAAATATCAAAACGACGTTGTTTCGATCCAATGTCTATAATGCTATATGAACTCTAGTCCATAGTATAAATTGCCAAAACACATTGCGCCCTATAGCCTTTAGATGGCAAATTCCATTCCTAGCTTCACTTGTTGAATGGCGTTTCATTTCCTCTTCAATGGGTGATTTGACTCATAGGCTCACATGAATTAAAACGGATTTAATTCATATGGATTGGTTAAGGCACGACTTATGTGCTATTGTGCTTAAATTGGCACATCACGATCTTGTGTGTTAATGATTTTCTCTTTTTATTTTTTTTTTTAATCTTGTAGAATAAAAATTTAGTGATTTAAATTCGTTTTACATACAAGGTAAATTTGATCTTTATGTATTAATTTGAATTTATTTATTGTGTAACTTGTCTTGTATTAATTTTAATTTTGAAATTAAAAGTTTTTAGTTTCTAAAGTATAAATTTAAACTTTATAAATGTATAAAAATATATAATTTAAAAATTACACAAATGTGTAATAAATTAAAAATTTTATAATTAAAATTTGAATATAAAGAGTATAAATTATAATTTATAGATTTAATTTTTTTAAATTTTCTATTAATTTAAATATTTTAATGGATTAAAGTGACTAGATCAAGTTAACATTTTAATAATGTGGATTGGGGCTAAAGATTTTGTGGTCAAGCAGCATAGTTGTCGCTCTTCCAGGTGAGAGGTCACAGGTTCAATCCCTAGTGGGGCGTTACTTGTAACAGAGTCAATAATATTCATTCACCAAAAAAAGAGTACTTAGTACTACATGACTCTTTTTTTGAAACCATGTACTACATGACTCTAATGGGTTGTTTTGTTGGATGTAGTTGTAATTCAATTACAACATAATTCCTTTGGTCATCAAATTACAGTGTTTGGCTGGAGGTAATTGCAATTCCACCGGATGCAATTCTCTCATCTTGTTGAATTGCAATTCGTACCTTCCCCAATATGAATTGTAATTCAATGGGGATTGCAATTCCACCGGATGCAATTCTCTCATCTTGTTGAATTGCCAATTCGTACCCTCTCCAATATGAATTGTAATTCAATGGGGAAAGAGAAGTGAAAAACAAAGAAAAAGATTTTTTTTTTTACCTTATTATTAGTATAATAGTATTATTATTACACAAGGACATTTTAGTCTTTATATCACTTCTTCCCTCATCTGCTCCTCATTCCCAATAATTCTATTCCTCCCTAGCAAACAATGTGATTTGAATTCCTGTTTTAGTCCCATCGAATTACAAATCCTTTTCTCTCTAATTCCTTACTTCCAAACAAACGCCCGTAATTTTCTTGCTAGGTAAGAAAAATTTTCGATCACTATGTTTTGGGTGTTGCCGATGGTGATTAAAAAAGTGATTACTTTCTGAACACCGTCTAAAATATTAATTAATTTTTTATCTTTTAAGTGGTCAATAATTAACGATTTTTCAACTGTGCAACAATGAACCTATGTATAATTGTTGAGTTAATCATACATTCATTCATGCTCTGCTGGGTTTCTTGAAATCCAATTGACTGCACCATACGCCAACCTAAACCAAGAAAAGCAAAACTAGAATCACTTTGATTAAAGACGTTATCTGGACCAACCAATATAAAGGACATTTAGTTGACCATTTTGGGTACACTCAATCTTCATTTTTGAACCATTTTAAATTTTTTTTGTTTGTACGTACGTGAAGTAAATGGTTATTAGTATGTCCGTACGTATTAGGGGCAGAGTTACGATAATAGAGGAAGAGCAATCTCAAGAGAATTTTTTTTTTTTGGGGGGGTGGGGGGGAGAGGGGATTTTGGCTTGGTGGAGGAGAGACAAAGTGAGGTGGAGGTATGAGAAAAAAATTTGTATCTAGAGCAACCCCATCAATAAATTTTAGGAGGTTTTTTTGGCACGTGCTGCACCTAGCTAGCTGGCGCGTGCAATGTACGTGCCTAGCACAAATAACAATTTTTTAAAAAACTTTTTGTCGTCCACCTTTTTTTTTTTTTTTTTTTCTCCTCTCTTTCTTACCTGTATGATGTATCTGACAAAATCCAAACAATTGAGGTTGCTCTTACAGTACTATTAATTTTTTTTAGACCCACGAATAGGAAAAAAAAAAAAAATGTTTCTGCATGGTGCACGCATCAGGCGCGTGCACTACACATGCATTCTGGGTACCTAAATAACTTTTTTATTTTTCTGACATTCTTAACTTTTTTTCTTTTCTTTTTTCCTTGTTTTTCTCACCCCTCTTCCTCCATGTGGTAAAAAGAAAGAATTTGCAAAAATGGACCGCAGTTGGAAATGCTCTAAGTGCTCATCAAAATGTGTGGTGCTTGAATTGTATATAACTTGAAAGGATGAATGATCATTATTAAAAAATTGTAACTAAACAAACATTGTGGTATTTGGCAATTAGATGATATAAATTGTAATTTATAAGGGTATAAATATATTGTGCTATTTGCTTAACTCTTAAAGCACTTTTATAGTTTATTGTTATCGATATGTTATTATTAATCATTTTTAGCTATTATTTTTTATTTTATTGTTAATAATGTTATAATTATAAAGAAATACTTCATAGTTAATAATAATTTAACATAACGGTTAACACACACACACACACATATATAGGGGTGTTCATGTGCGGCCTGGTCATTAGGTGTGGCCATACAACCTTTTTTCAGCCATTAGATTAGATCAAGTCATCAAATCAACGCGCAATATATATATATTACAAAACACACCATTCTACGTACTAAAATGCACCACATTATAACCAAATGCACCTATTCACTTAAAATTCATCAATATACGTAATAAAATGCATCATTCTATGTATTAAAATGTACCACAACGTGCCTCATGTCAGGTTATAAACATGCACTATTTACACATTAGAAAACATGTGCTAAAATAAGCACCATTCTACGTATTAAAAGGCACCAGAACGTGTGCTAAAATGCACAATTCCACTTGTTGAAAAATGCTCATCCCAGAATATAAACATGCACTATTACACTTATTAGAAAACATGTGTTAAAATACACACCATTCTACGTATTAAATGCACCAGAGGACGGATTAAAACACACCATTCCGCAACACAGTTACTCACCATTCTATGTATGAAAATGCACCAGAGGATGGATTAAAATAGACCATTCCACAACACAGTTAAATGTACCAATATACGTAATAAAACGCACCACAACATGTATTAAAACGCACCACACAATGTACTAAAATGCACCATTTCAATTCGCGTAATATAGATACTTAAATTACCAAAAAGCCCTCCACTTAACCTGTGCGAACTGCAATTGCCACCATTAGATTAGGCGAATTGGACATCAAAGATAAGGCTGTACGATCGCACCGGAGCAACAGGCCGCATAGGAATAGAAATATATATATATATATATATATATATATATATATATATATATATATATTAAAAATGTCAACTTTAAAAAAAAATTGAATAAATATACACACTACAATAAGCAGCATTAATAATGGTAAATTAGACTTCTAAACAAAAATGCGAAAAGCTTAATATCAATAAGCTTATTGGCATCACTAAGTTAAGTCAAAAAGCTATATAAATACCAAACACTCATTGTATATTCATTTTTATATCCTTTTCATTTTCAGTTGATTGGTCAAACAGATCGGACTTTGACTGATAAGTTATTTTTCGAACACCTTTGTTTAGTTATGATGTGAAAGGTTTCACAAATTATTTTAACTAAGACAAAAATTTGTGTGAGACCGTCTCATCATGAGACGAGTCGGGTCGGGTCGAGTCAAGATGCAAATGTAACACTTATATACACAAATGTCATACTTATATGCTCAAATGTAATACTAATCAGGAATAAAATTTTTGTTACTTATTAGGGTAAATATAATACTTTTAAGGGAAAATACAATACTTTTACATTTCGATTTAAAAGTATTACATTTTTCCTCAAAAGTATTATATTTACCCTTATAAGTGAGAGGCACTTGTCAACATTACTTATTATGAAAAATGTATTACTTTTTCTCTTATAAGTAACAAAAATTGTATTTTTGATTGGTGTTATATTTGAGCATATAAGTGTGAGATTTGCACATATAAGTATGACATTTGCATGGTGCTTTGACCCGACCCGACTCGTCTCACGAATAAGGATCCGTGAGACGGTCTCACACAAGTGTGACCCTTTAACTGATGGTTAATGAATTGACCTTAGGATGCGAAGGGTTTGGAACTAAAAGAATAAACTGTAGAAACATTTTTAAAAAATCATAAAAAGGGTCCAAAAAAAAAGGAAAGGCAAAGAAAACAATTTATCAAAATAATGTTTTTATATTTAAGGAGAAAAAGTTTTTAGAGAAAGTTTAGAAATTAGGGCGAAAAGTTCGTAGAAAAAGTTTAGAAGTTCGTCGAGTTTAGGTATGAAGAAAATATAGGATAATGAACAAAAAATAATTTATTAAATTTAGGTGTAAGGTTTATAAAGCTTAAATAGGGAGGAAAAAATAGAGTTTAAATAGAGAGAGAAAACCTCCATAGTTGGTAGCAAGAAAATTTTGAAATCTTGGGGTTGGGGGTTGGATTTCAACTATTTATATTTGGGAAGGAAAAGTAAAGTCCTAAAATTAAAAAGTCTATACAAATTCATAACTTTTTGAATAATCGAATACCACCCAACTTTTAAAGATTCTTTCAATATTGGTTGAATACCGCTTGACTTTTAAAGACTCCTTAAAAGTTTTGAGAAATTTGAATTGAATATCTCCAAACTTTTAAAGTTTATAAAAGTCTTTAAAAGTCTATGAAAGTCATGATTGAATACACTCTTATAAAAGTATATTATTTGTATACTGTATGTATTTTATACAAAATAATGTACTTTTTTTAGAGTCAAAATAATGTCCTTTTAATACTCAAAAAATGTATTTTTTATGGATACAATGTACATCTTTAATATATTAAAATTACATTATTAATATATTAAATGTATATTATTTGATAATATGGTTACAGAATAATGATTGGGCGGCTGTGAAGCAGATGAGGTTCAGAAAAGTTACTTGGATTTTGATGTTAAGATTGAAGTTGCCACGCAACATCACAATGCAAAATTTATTATGAAAGGGACGTTACGTTAAAGATCGATGCGGGCACATCCATTGTCAATGCGATACTGTTCACAAATATCAAGTTCTCTTTCATGCAACTAAAAATAGATAACATTTTGTGGATACCAATTAAATTTAACGAAAAAAATGTTATTTTTAAATTCATAATATTGTAGGGAAAATGACGCTAAGTATCTCCAGTTTTGATGTGTAGTGTAAAGTGATGCTTATATGGTCAATTTTGTACTAGTGATCCTTCAATTATTTAGTGTTGTGGACAGTACAACTAATTTCAATATTAGAACCTAATTTCTCAACATTAAACTTATAATAGACCGTTTGGTTGCAATGGGGAATTAGGGAGGAAAAAAGAAATGTAATTATGTGCAGTGGGCAATGAATTAAGTGTAAATAAAGTACTATTATTATTTGATATACACGAATAGAATTATTGAGAATTTAAATTATAATGTTTGGTATATATGGAATTAAAAGACAAAAAAGTAATATAAAGACTAAAATGCCTTTGCATAATAGTAATAGTAATAGTAATAATAATAATAATAGTAATAATAATAATAATAATAATAATAATAATAAGGCAAAAGCTTGTGTGAGACCGTCTCACATATCCTTGAATGAGAGGTCAAGATGAAAATATAATATATTGAAAAATGCAATACTAACCAGGAATAAAATGTTTGTTAAGAGAAAGTGTAATATACTTTGGAAGAAAAAAAAAACTTTACATTTTAATTTTAAAGTATTACATTTTTACTCAAAAGTATTACACTTTCCTTTATAAATAACAAACATTTTATTCCTAATTAGTATTGCATTTTTCAGTAAAGTCTTACATTTCATTTTTGACACGACCCATCTTACGGATAAAGATCCGTAAGACAGTCTCACATGAGAGTCACTTTAATAATAATAGCAGTCACTTTAACAACATGGTGCAACATGCAATACTCAATCTCATGGTGGAGGCCGGGACAATTTTGTCTTAAAAATTAACTTTTTTTTTTCCATCGTATAATAATAATAATAATAATAATAATAATAATAATAATAATAATAATATTATTATTATTATTATTATTATTATTATTATTATTATTATTGAGAATAAAAACTTAATGCATTAAATCAGAGATCAAAATGTTTACAAGAAAAGAAGGAGGAGAGTCCAACTACTCCCCGCAACCTGACTCAGAAACGGCTCCCCTAGCTAGCACATGGGCAGCACGATTCGCAGATCGCCTAACAAAACGAAAGACAAAGCTTTAATAATAATAATATGAAGCAAAGCAAAACAAACATAGCTATTTGGCAAGCAAACCAATGATAAATTTAATTTGTTCATTCATTATCTTTTTTCTTCCCATCACACAAGGAATAGAAATTCTTGGGGGAAAGGTGGTAATTTAAATTCCATGAAATGAGAAAATTGCAATCCACCCTCCCAACAAACAAAGAAATTTTAGAAGCTAAGGAATTATGTAGGAAAGAAATTGAAATTTCAACGTACCAAACAACTTGTAAATTCATAATAGTTTTCTCTTTCCCTCCCTTATTTCCTTCGAATAGACTCCCATGAATATGTAGAGAAGGGAAAGTTGTGAGGGAATGAGAGGATTGAGTTGAATTTACCTGTTTAATCTTAAGAAATTAGATTTTGAGATTAAAATTAATCGTAATTAACGATTTCATTTGATGGACGGGAAAAAGCGTCATGTGCTAATAAATAGGAAAATCAAAATTGGATGCACCTATAATTGAGAGGCTGAGTCCACTACACCCTTATGGTTTGGGAAACAAAAATATCATTTTCTCTAATATTGTATTATAGGTTTATTTTTGTTAGAAATATCAATTTAGTGTCTATGTTATTTTTGCACGATTAATGTATATTTTGTTCTTTTTAAAATTTTTATTAATTTGATCTAATTTTATTTAGGGTGTGTTTGAAAAGCAGGAAAACGACTTCTAGAAAATGTTTTCTGAAAAATGAATCATTTTCCAAAAAACATTTTCCTTTCCAGTGTTTGGTTGCATTCTAAAAAACTATCTTGGTGTGTTTGGTTCATTTTCAGGAAAATGAGCATATAATTATTTTTAATTTTAAATATTTAAAATATACAATAGTGGTGGTGGTGG
>NC_044919.1:11694186-11727212 GCF_003576645.1 Ipomoea triloba | reverse complement strand
GTGGGTGGGTGATGGGGGTGAGAGTGGGTGGGGGGGTGGTGGTGGTGGCGGTGACGACGGTGGGGGTGGTGGTGGAGGCGGCGATGACGGCGGGGTGATTGGTTGCTCCATTGCTGCAAACGGAAAAAGACTTGCCCAAAAAAAGTAGAAGTCATTTTCGTGAAAATGTTAGCTATTTTCCATTGACTTTAAATTTTCGTTGTTGCCAAACACTGGAAACCCGGAAAATGATTTACAGAAATCATTTTTCGTGTTTCCAAACGCACCCTTAATGAAAAATGACATATTTAGTCCTTGAGTTATACCCATATTGACAATTCAGTTTCTTAGTTATGATTGTATTCATTTTTTACCTCTCAATTAGGAGCGAAGTGGTGCGTTTGGTCCATGACGTTAGGTTTCCATTTCAACCTAACGGAAAATCTAATAACCCTCTATTATTGGAAGGGTACGCAAAATAGGAAATTAACATCTTATTCCCATTCTTATATCAAAATCATTTTTGCAGCATTATTTCCAATGTCCCAACCTCCTAATTCAAGGTTTTTCAACTCCAGAAACATTTCAATAATCCTCGTACGACTTGTTAGGAACCAAGGTCTTGTATAAGAAACTTAAGTCTTAGTACAATAATGTAACTCTTAGCTTGATCACTGTCTTCAAATGTGTGAAATACACTATCTTAAAAATTTCTAATTTCCCTTACAAAGCAACAAGGGTAATCAAACCATAACTTTTGAGATACACAAGATGTCAAATTTCTCATATTGCTTTTATGAAAAATTCTCCAAGGTCGATTACTCTATCCTCGTAAACCATCATCAAACATCCCCTCTATGTCTTCTAAAAAATCAAAGCAATGAAGGATGAACACGAGTCTCGTATAAGGAACATGAGACTCATTAATGGAATTGAAGTTTCAAAAGTTTTTAGAATTCTCATAATCCAGTCTCATGTTTCTTATAACTGAGTCTTATTAGGTTCATCCTTTTTAAGAGGACAGATGAGAGGATATTTGATGATGTATATATATAATTGAATTTTCATATGTTGTTAGGATATATGATTCTTGACTAAGCTATTGCAGAGTTTATGAAAGAATTTTTACATACTATAAATCTCAAGTTACTCCCTTGGTGAATTTCTCATAAAAGCAACATGATAAATTTGACATCTTCTTGTACATCAAAAGTTTTGGTTTGATTACCCTTGTTGTTTAGTAGGGGATCAGATATCAGAAGCTTTTAGAATAGTGCGCTTTACATGCCTGAATTGAAGAGTGTGATCAAGTGTTTTCTTATTTCTACCAAGCCACATGTTTATTATACGAGACTCACGTTCCAGCCTGACGCGGTGCCCTCCAATCTAAGAGCCGAGATGCCTCCGCTTTCGGAGAGACTCCACGTTCCTAACAAATTCACCTAGGAGAATCCGAATCTACTTTGAATAGCCTACTCAAATCGAAAGTGAACCTCACTAATATTTGTACGACAAAAGAACCCTTAAAATGTCCTTTTTATGCTAAAATTTTCAACAATATGTGTTAGGGGTTTGTATGAAGCACATGTAGAAGAAGAAAGATCATATTGATCACTATATTACAAAATTAAACATATGTGACAGAGTAATCAGGCGAGCAGCACCCGACCCGAAACCATTGGCAAGACTGTGTCAAGACAGTTGCCGGTCAAACTACCCAAGACACCTCACTCCTCAGCATCAATGCGCAACGGTCCAACTCCTCAGCATTGATGACCAACGTTTAGCTCCTCAGCATTGACAGCATTGATGACCAACGTTCAGCTCCTCAACGTTCAGCTCCTCAGCATTGATAGCATTGATGACCAACGTTCAGCAGCCTTAATGCTCCATTACTGAGCTGAAGGGAATAAAAGGACTCACAACGCAAAGTAGAGACACGACACTTCTTACTAGACAAAACAACACTCAACTCATTTTGTACACTGAGCACTGCACTCAATATTGTACTCAAATACTCAATAATACTAAAATAATATCCGGTAACGCATTATTACCGCCAATATGTTAAATTAAGATAGACGTATGTTGATATACTATACATTCGCGGTGCATGATACCCAATTATCTTAAATCGTTGATGAGCCTAATTGATGCAATGAAAGTGCAAAGGAACCCATAGTTAGGTTGAGCACAATTGATGGGTAGACTAATTGATGGAATATAATGGAAGTGCAAAGGAACCCATAGTTAGGTTAAACACAATTAATTACTCACCAATGATATTCTAAGCAATATAAGAGGCCGGCTAACTAACATTCATAACTATTACGGAGTAGTAATTACTTTTTGGTACGTACTAAATGAAATATGGTCGGCTGTGAGACCTGGAACATGGCAGAGTTTTTGAGGAGATTATATTGTAGGTGCGTAGGCATCTCTAGAATTAGATTATTATCATTATTATTTGGCTGTTGTCCCGTCTTCGCTATTGTGAGTTATACTCTTGGGCTCTTGGCAGCCTACACGGACAATTCAAATTTTTTCTGAGTAATAGATTGTACGTGGACAAATTATACTCTTAGCCGTTGTTATGCCGTGGACCCAGGTCCCCTTTGCAAGGTGGACCTGGGTCCAATACGATGCCGTTTCATAGTTTTATTTTTAAAAATAAAAGAAATTAACGGCGTTAACGGCTCCTCATCGCAACAGAACACAAGCTCTACATTCACAGACCCTATACTCCATATTCACAATTCGAAAACTCCACATTCACACATTACAGGGCTATATGTTTAGTAACTATAATACCACTGTTATGCATTCACTCATTCAAAACTCTATATTCACACGTCCTATAATCCTTGTTCACAACTTGGGAACTCCACATTCACACATTACAGGGCTACAAGTTGCTAGAACTCTGTTAACTCTACTACAGATTCACACATTCATAACTCTACATTCACAAATTCTATACTCCACATTCACACATTTCAGGCCGGGCTGCTAGAACTATGTTAATTCTACTACAGATTCACACATTCATAACTCTACATTCACAAATTCTATACTCCATATTCACAATTTGAAACCTCCACATTCACACATTTCAGGACTATATTTTTAGTAATTTTTTTTTTAAAAAAAATAGTGAAACGGTGTCGTATTGGACCTAAGTCCACCTTGCAAGGTGGACCTGGGTCCACAGCATAATTTGCCTACTCTTAGCATTTAATCAATTATTATACCATAGATCATGGTACACCTTGCATTGTGGATTCTGATTTAAAAATTATGTGCATGTAGTTAATATATATATTATGTGTCTGCAGTTAACAAATTTTATAAATTTTATATTTGTAAATACATTGAACACATATAATATGTTAATTACATATATAGACATATAATATGTTAACTACAAACACATAATATGTTAACTAGATGAATATTACATATTATTTGTCTGAAGTTAGTATATTATGAGTTTGTAGTTAACATATTATATTTTTCAATTTATTTATAGATACATAAGTTATTAATTGTAGACACATAATTTAAATGTCATTTTGAATCACAATCTACCATACAAGGTGAATCTTGACACATGGCATAATTGTCACATCCAATGGTGTGGCGTATTCACTGTAGAGTTATCATTTATTATTGCAAGACGGTTACAAAATGAACAAAAAGTATCATCTTTGTAAGAAATATATATAATAGACTAATAGACTGTATAACCATACCATTTCTTAACATCCTAAATTTAAGTTTCTTTTAGTCTTCTACTCTTCTTGAGTAACATGATAGCTACTTATTGAAGGAGTACTAGTATCTTCTTTATTACTATTTTCAATATGACGACATGGCACCTTCTCATTATTATTATTATTATTATTATTATTATTATTATTTTTAGTAGTAGTATCACAGTGATACAATGCAGTATTTGTCTATGCATGTTTTTTAATTTATTGAAGCACAAAAAATTATGTCCCACTGTATTTGAATTTGTGACTTCCCATTTGACAAGACAGGGAAGAAATAAATGCAAGTGAGGAAAATAAAGAAGAAAGAAATTAAGAGAACCAATTGTATGACAACCAATTCTTTTATTTATCATAAAGATGTTGCAGAGAAGTAACTGGAAGTGCTACTTCAATACAATATTATTACAGATTAAATTAGTTGCCAAATTTCTAGAGCTTTTTCATATGCATGCAAGTAGTATAGTACATCCAGCGTAAACAATGGAAATTCAAGCTTTTGTGCATGCTTAGGGCTTTGCTTCATCCACGACCTTCTCCCCCTTGTATGAGCAGCACCTTTGGCACCCTCCATAGTAGCCGTGGCCGCAGCAACCGTATCTGCACCCTCCACCGCCGTGACCACCGTGACCATACCCGCCACCACCGCCGTGCCCATAGCCGCCACCGCCGTGGCCATAGCCGCCGCCACCGTGGCCGTAGCCGCCGCCGCCGTGCCCGTAGCCGCCGCCGCCGTGCCCGTAGCCGCCACCGCCGTGCCCGTAGCCGCCGTACCCATCACCGTAGTGCTTGTCATCTCCGGCAACCCCATTTGCCTTCTCAGCTTTCGTCGCTGTACCACCAGTATATATATAGATGCGTACGATTAGCTAAACAATTATATATATATATATATATATATATATATATATATATATATATATATATATATATAATATTCAGTTTCACAACTTGAATAATATTAAACCTAGAGGCGAATCCAGTGGGAGGGATGAGCACTCTTCCCACCTCCATTATATTTACTCACTCCGTCCCATTTTATGTATCTGATTGTTAATAAGGTTTGGGTGAACTTATTTTTAAATCAATTTTTCATAATATGAAGTTTAGTATTAATATAAAAAATTTGTATATTTAGGAACTACACGAAAAGTAATATTACACACAAAAAATAAAATTTAAAAACAAGTAAAAAATGATAAAGAAAATAAATAAAGAAAAAAGAGTTGGTTTGGCCAATGAATAGTAAGTAAGACAGATAAAATAAACAAAGGGAGTATATATATATATATATATATATATATATATATTAATATACATATATAAATAATGTATTATAATATATAAGAATTATTGAAAGGTGAAGTAGTTTAGTTGGTTGATAGTTTTTATTACAAAACGTCTATGAATCAAATCTTGTCCACTGAACAAAAATTTTTGATTCTGCCCTGAATCTAAATATAAAGTTGTCAGTATGAGTATAAAGGCAGTTTAAATTATATATATGAATGCATAGTAAAATTAATTATTACTAATAATCAAGAACATAATATAAAGTTTGGATGTGTCATTATATATAAAGTTTAAGTTGGAGTGTATATATATGAGCTATGATTATATATAAACTTACGATCAAATGAAGTAGTAGTCTCAGCCAATTCCCTGGCTGTAACCTCGGAAGCAATCATGAGAAACACGGCCAAAGAGAGGCCGAGGAGGAGAAGAACCTTTGAACCCATTTCTTAAAACGCTTTATGTAAGATTTGATAGTTGAAGGATGAAAAAAAGTGAGGAAATGTTGGGTGTATTTATAGGGGAAGTGAAGGTGTTCACATTAGTACGTATAGTCACAGCTCATTAATGGAGTGTCGGGCCACGACGTTGCCGGTAGTTGAGTTCGTGGTTTTCCAAGCTACCCAGATTTAATACTTTGATTTGACTTGGTCTAATGGTTTACACGAAATGTAATTGTTATGTCAGGAACAGGTTCATATTGCATAAATTTCTGTAATTTCTATAAGTGCATTTTATACCTATATTTAATAGTTTTTGTAAATAACTTGATAATTGGTAATACATAATATAATAGCTACAAGTACATAAATGGTTAATTGCAATAGGAGATTGTGTTAATTACAAATACAGAATCTAAAAGTTATTTTTAGATCAAGATCTACCATGCTCTGGTCCATGGTATAATTTGCCCAGCAAATGACGCAAATTATATTGTAGACCATGGTCCATGATGCAACTGCAGTTGTGTTGAATGGATACTACAGTTGTGTTAAAAAGATACTGCAGTTGTGTTGAAAGGAAACTGCAGTTGCACGGAACAGAGGCCATTCATCCGTTCAACTGCAGTATCTTTTCAACACAACTGCAATATCCGTTCAACACAACTACAGTTCCAGATGGATGATACGGCCTGTGTTCCGTGCAACTGCAGTTCCCTTTCAACACAACTGCAGTATCCTTTCAACACAACTGCAGTATCAGTTCAACACAACTACAGTTCCAGATGGATGACACAGTCTCTGTTCCACGCAACTGCAGTTCCCTTTCAACACAACTACAGTATTTCAACACAACTGTATTATCAACCATAACCCATAGTCCACAGTATAACGACTGAGCAAATGATCTCAAACCAAAAACGTTTATAATATTGTTGCCTTTGTTTTGGGGTAATTGATCTGTCATTCTTTAATAAATTTCGTACTTCGATCTATTTTCACTGATTTCTTGTTCTTTAATTCATTTTTCTTTATTTTGTGTGGTGGTGATGAAATTGAATTTCGCTTGCTAGTCGGTGAAAATATTTTTTTGGTAGAAGAAGACTAATAGGTGTACTATAGAAGAAGACTCTCGAAGCAAAGACTTTTTTTTTTTTTTTTTTTGCTATCGTTTAGTTAAGCATCAATGCTAAGACTCGCATAGTCACACACAAATGTTTAAAAGTTTTCAATAATGCTGCTAATTTCGGTGTTACTTATCATGGCTAGAAAGAATAATGATTTAAAAATGCTAATTATCTCTAATTTAGCCACATACAATTTTACAAATTAACCACTTTATGATGTGGCAAAATCTTAGGCATTAATTTCTTTTAATTTTAAATTTAATTCTTATTTTTGAGTAGTAAAATTAGGAATTTGTAGTATAATTTATAATGATATTTAAAACAGTTTCAGTCAAGTTGGTCAAAGAAGTGAAAAGAGAAAGATAAAGGTTATGTTTGGGTCATGGATTTTCACACCAGAAATAAAATCAAAATCATATTTAGTATTTGGTTGACAATTTTTGAAAGACAACCGTGCACATTGTTGTGCCTTCCAGAGCATTTTTTTAAAAAATTGTAGATGACGAATTTTTTTAAAAGATCAATTAATCTTGATCACTAAATACTAATTTGAGTTGAATATTGTTTGCTTGCATATTATTTATGGTTGTTTATGATTTGTGTTGAAGATCCTATATTAAATTTAATTTTTCAATAATTATTTCACATCTTTGTGCCTCCAGTGTGCATTTTTTTTTTTACCTTTCAATGCATATTGTTATGCCTTCTAGTGCACATTGTTGTGGATCGTATGTGACAATTTTTTTTTAAAGATGAATTGAGGAATGGCTAAGATACAACTGCACGTTTCACCTACAACTTTTTTTTCACTTGAACTCATCCATATATATATATATATATATATATATATATATATATATATATATATATATATATTATATGCATTCAATTTATTTATAAACATATCTATTAACTGCAGATAAATAATTTGAATGTCATTTTTTATCAGGATCCACAATGCAATGGACCTGATTTATGATATAATTCTTCCTCCCCTCCCTTATTTTTATTTTTATTTTATTTTCTTACTTTCGTGGACATAGTTGCACCAGAGGTTTTAAATATTTCTTGAATGATAATTGACTAGTTGAATCAATCTAGGGCCGGGGCATTAAGGGTATAATGCTCAAAGAGGTCTAGTATCACAACAAAGCAATAATGAGTGGGGGAGGATATATAAAAGGTGCAATCATTTTGGTATTTAATGTAATGTCTCATTTTTTTCTCACTAATGATTTACGGTTCGCTTTGTATCTTTATAAGAAGTGGTCATCTCTTACTGGTTTAGAGAGTTAAAATTGGCTCCTCTTCCTCATAAGTGAAAGGATATTTATTCTACGTACAATTTGCACCGCTTACAAGAATTTGTGCTATTTGAGTGATACATTGTCACTACTACAGAAATAACATATATAACGTCAATTGTTTATAAAAAAAATTGACGTTAAAAGTCCAATAAATTTATAAAATATTTAAAAAACCATTTAATAATGTTGTTGTTGTTGTTTTTTTTTTAAATTATTAACCAACATTGTAAATCACTAATAAAAATAATAATAATAACGAGAACGATATACGACGTCAGTTATTCAAATATTCGACGTCGTATGAATTTTTTTAAAAGATTTTTTTTATCATGTACGACGTCGGTTAGACATAAAATCGACTTCGTATATGATTAAATTTGTTTTAATGTTAAACGCAGTCGTTTTAATAAGAATTCTTTTTAAAAAATCTGACTTGATACGACATCGGTGTTTTGACTAACCGACGTCATATCATCGAACATAAATAAAAAAAAATTAATTATCCTACGACGTCGATTAATTGTAATAATCGACATCGCAGGGTTTATTTCAAAAAACATAAACCCATCGCCAAAACATAAACCCATCATCGTAGTTAGTCTCCATCTTCTTCTCTTCTCTCCGCCGCACCACCGCAACCAACGCCGCTATCCACATTCTTTCTTCTTCTTCTCTCCGCCGCACAGCGTCGCCGCCTCACTGCCACACAGCCGCACCGCCGCACATCATGTGCTGGAATTGAAGGAATCAGTGGCAGGGCCGGTCCTGAGCACGGGCGGGATGGGCAAGCGCCCAGGTCCCATGATAAAAGGGGCCCATCCATATATATGTATATGTATACATATATCTATTATAGTGTTATATTAATGTTATAATTATATTAAAAAAATAAAAAATTAATGTTATAATTATATTAGAAAACAAAAAATTAAGAATAGATAAGGACTGCAGGAAGCTGAGAATCGACGCTTAATTAAATAATTTAGAAATAGAATCGACACGGGGAGTCGAGGACACCTAATTATCTTTTATCTATTAGAATCGACACCCTAACCGACTAACCCATTCGTCTTCTTCAATATTTTTTTTTCCAATTCGACTAACCCATTCGTCTTCTTCAATATTTTTTTTTCCAATTCGATTAATCAACCATTGTTCATTTGTTTGCTAGTTTGGGCCCCATTGTACGTTGTAACTTGTAAGTTTTCTTCTATTTGTAATTTGTTCTGTCTTTATTTCCTATGCAACACTGCACACATGCAACACAACACACCTATAGGGCATTAAGGATTTAGGACTATAAATTTATAATTCTCTAATGAGTAATGTTTATTTGGATAATGAATTTTGCGATTTCTGTAATTCTAGAATATATATATAATTTTTGAATTATAATTACCCTGAGTTATTGAGTTCTGTCTCATCCATTATATTTACATGGATAGAGAGTGAAAGAAGAAATGAACAAAAAATCTGTAGTTGTGGAGCTGTTTTAAAATTGTTTTATATAAAGTTACCTAAAAAGCATTTATGTGATGGTGAAAAAAGAAAAAAAAAACAAGTAGAACAGCTAATAGAATCACAAAAAGGAGTTATAAATAAATTTTTCATAAAATTATAATCATTTAATGAAAATTTGAAACAATCTAAAGAAAATTTAAATGACCAAGGCCATGTTAATGACAATTTTGTGTATTGAGAAGGATATGCTAGAGAATGTTAATCTTGATGCAATTATCAATGATTTTGCATAACACGTAGAATTTTTTTTGTCATGATTACTTTTGTATTTAAAAAATGTTGAAAATTTTCTAATAGTATTTCATGTTATTTGATATTATTATTTTTTAGTATTATTACATTTAAATTTTAATTTTTCATATAAGGGGCCCATTTTTTTTAATTTTGCCCAGGGCCTCTAAAATGTTTGGACCGGCCCTGATTAGTGGCGGGAAGAGATCAGAGATTCTTGTTGTGCATGGGAAGCTTGTTTAACGAGCTCATTAATGTACTTGAGAATGGCTACAGCCCTCAGAGGAAGTCATTGGTTGAATAAAAAATGGTAATTATTGAATGTAAAACTTATCATTAGTGAATCGGCTATAATTATATTTAACTAGTATTTTTGCCCGTGCATTGCACGGAATAGATTTGTTATAATATTTTAAGAACATTTGGATCGATATACAATTATATATAAATTATAACATCGAATATTATATAGCGCAATTGATGAAATTGGTTGGATTGGTTATGTTTTCTGATATTTTCCTTGTTTGAATTAGAGCAAATAATTGTCTAATTACTCATGTGATGCACGGATAAATTTTTATTATATATTTAATTACTCATGTGATGCACGGATAAATTTTTATTATATATTTAGATAATAAAAATAAAGAAAATTATAAAAAATTATAATATTGAACGTGTACATTTATTTGATTATAAGATTAGTGCAAAAGTATTACTCAATTAATTGAATAATATATGACTTGTTTGTCTACAATTATCTTAAAAAGATTGATAAGTAATATGACTTATGAAATTATATTATTACTAAAATAAATGTGGGGAAAATGAGAAATAATATAATTATAATTATTATAAAAATAAATTCAACAATCAATGTTTAACTTAATTACCATAATAATTATTATGAGCAAATTCCACTTTTAATCCTTGACTATTGTGACATTGCCACATTTAGTTCTATTCTTTTAATTTTGTCATATTACATCCATGACTTTGAACAACTTTCACTTTTAGTCATCGACTATTGTGGCATTGTCACATTTAGTCTTATTCTTTTAATTTTGTCATATTACATCCCTCGACTTTGTAATTAGTTTTTTTAAGTTTTTAAATAATTTTCAGTCAATTATAATATATTTTTCCTTTTCCAATTTGCGTAATTTCCGTTTCATTTTCCATTATAAGCTTTTTATATTTTCACTCAATTAGTAAAATCAATTTTCTTTTCCATTTTATCTTCACTCTTATTTTGACGGGAATTTCACAAATGATTATTTTATTTTTATTAATAGCAGTATAGATATAGAAGTATAGATAAGTATTCGAATTATTATTATTATTGGTGTAAATAATAATTAATTCTTTTTCTTATAAAATTACGCAGAATTTGTTTTTATTATTCTCACAATTATAACGGTTTAATTATTCTCAAAATTAAGGAAATAAAATTTCGTTACCAATTAATTTTTATTAATTTTTTACCAATTAATTAATAATATTAGTTTGTGCGGAAAAGTTGGAGGGGATATTTTAGTTTTATTAATAGTATTGTTACGTGAATATAGAAACAATATTACCAATTAATAGATATTAGTTAATCTCCATTTTACATTTTCTTACCAAATAAGCGTTATTAATTATTTGACCAATAAAATATTTAATTAAAAATTGACTACAAAAATTTAGAAAGAAAAATGAAATAAGAGGATTTTATTTTTATATATAGTATTGATATTGATTAATTGAATAGAATATAGAGTAAAATATTATAATTAATACGTAAAGTACTGCAAACACGTATACTACTCCTGGCTAGCTATTTCATTTTCATTAATATCTCATATCCTTGATTTAATTTTCAATTTCAATAATATCTCATATTCTTGATTTAATTTTCTACTAATATGTGATGACTTTATGAATGTAATCTTTTTCTCTGTGTGTGTGTGAAGACAATCTTCGTGAAATCATCCTTAAATTGGTAACCTCCATATGTAGAGTACTACTAGGTAGCTATTTCAATTCCATAGATATTATATTCCCATAGCTATACCAAAGTTGTTTGTATTAACATTTTTTACCAATTATAATTAATTTGCAGTAAATTCCATAGTATGTTCTTTACCAAATGTAATTAATATATATTATAATTATTGCACGTAGAAAACTTTTAATGAATTTGATAATACTTACCAAAATTATAATTAATACGTATGAATGGTAACCTCCATATGTAGAGTACTGCTAGGTAGCTATTTCAATTCCATAGCTATTTTAAAATCGCGTGTATTAAGATTTTTTACCAATTATAATTAATTTGCAGTAAATTCCATAGTATGTTCTTACCAAATATAATTAGTAGATATTATAATTATTGCAAGTAGAGAATTGCTAGCTAGCTATTTCAATTCCAATAATATCTCATATTCTTGATTTAATTGTTTACTAATAGATGATTTTAAGCATGTTGATATTCGTGTATATATAAATATTACCATGTACAATTATGTAGGGTAATCTTACATATGGTATTACAAAATAATTATTAGGTATCGCCATGTATAAGAGATAGTAATATGGTTATACTTGTAACGATTTAATTAACAAACTAATTTAATACAAGTTATTCTGTAAGCAAATAAAAGAATAGATATTAATAAGAACACGGTAACCTCCATACTATACTTAGCTATTATAATTAATATTTTTTTTTGAATACTGCTATTATAATTAATATGTATGAAGGGTAGTTAATAAGAACAATATGAAAAATAGATATTCCCATGTCGTGCAAGTAGACAAATGTTTTACGTGTTCGAGACTATTGTCGATCAACTACTAATTAATTCAGTATTATTATATCGCAGGCGCTTAATTGCTATGTTATTACCTAATATTAATTAAGTATTACCGTGTAGAAAATTTATAAATTGACTAAACCGGAACTACATTTGTAAATTCTTGATTTAATTTTCAATCTATATATATATATATTATAATTCTAAAAATATGAAGATAAAAAACATGAACTATCTATAAAATTTAGACCTACACCACCACTAATATGATGGACTGATGGTCGCCTAATCGAAGATCAACTTAATTCCTCCAGCTTCCATCGGAAGCACCACCACCCCTCGAATAACCACCACCATAATCGCGGTCGTTGCCGCCATATCCACGGTCACCGCCACCATAGCTACGGTCGCCACAACCATATCCACGGGCACGGCCACCACCGTAACCTCCACCATAACCACCTTCCCGTCGACCGTATCCGCCTCCGCCTCCGCCCTCACAGCGACCACCACGGAAATATCCGCCTCCGCCTCCGCTTCCGCGAGACTGTGCTTCATTAACGGTAATGTTACGACCGTCTAGGCTCTGGCCATTCATAGCCTCGATGGCGTCCCTCATGGAATGTTCGTACTTGAAGGTGACAAAGCCAAATCCCCTGGATCTACCAGTCTCACGATCATTGATAATCTAAACAAACAAAAGAGGCAACAACAGATCAGATCTGCTTCCAATCATCCGAAATCAGAATCAAAACAACCGAATTAACACATGCACATATAGATTCTAATAAAAGGGGATGAAACAAAACTGGATCAATCTTCAACTCTTAACGAAAGAGGAAGACGGAACGTACCATTTCACGATTAGGAATAACAGTAACATAAAAGTAACAGAGAGAACAGTAGATCAAGTAACAGAGGATATTAGTAACTGAGAGATCAAGTCGGATCGGATCCGATCACTGCTCTGGCATCAACAGACTTTCGATTCGAGAATCTCGCCATGCTGACCGAAAGTCTCATCAAGGGTTCGTTCGGTGGTGGCCCAGGCCAAGCCACCGACGAAACACCTAAACTCAACATCTGCGCAAGCCATTTTTAGAGGAAAAAAAAGCCACGGAGAATGCTCACACAGATTGAATCGGATTGCAAAATCTAAGTGATCAACCCCTATATATTCTAATAAGGGACCTTAGCTTTCAAATTAAAATCGTAAACCGTCTAATCCCTCCCTTAATTGAGTGATAACTAATCTATAATTAATATTATTTTATCATTTACCATATTACTAAAATACCCTACTTTTGGACGGGAAAACTTGGGAGGAGGATATTGTTTTTATATATAGTATAGAAGTATAGATGTGGCCTTATAGAGTTATAGACATAGTAAATATTTTACCGAATTTTTGGTTCAATATGTTAAAGAATGTCAGACTTCCAAACTTGCATATACTCACTCATTGGCTTTAACAAAAAAAAAAAAAAAAGGCCTAGTCAAATTGAATATTTTTGAATTGGTGGAGATAAAAATTTGTGTGAGATCGTCTCACCGATCTTTATTCGTAAGATGGGTCGGGTTAAGATAAATATTTAATACTTATACTAAAAAGTGTAATATTAATAAGGAATAAAGTGTTTATTACTTATATGTGGGAAAATGTAATACTTTTGAAGAAAAATATAATATTTTTACATTTTGATTTAAAAGTATTACCATTTTTCCTCAAAAGTATTACATTTTCCCTTATAAGTAACAAACACTTTATTCATGATTAGTATCATATTTCATTTTTCAGTATAAGTATTACATTTTCATATTGATTCGACTAGGTTCGACTTAATCCGTCTCACGGATAAAGATTCATGAAATGGTACTACTCAATTTTGACCCGTTACAGGGATGTTTAATGCCCTATAAGCATCATCATGTGCCTATGTAGCCTCCTTCCCCTCAAGAAAATCCCTTTCTTTGCTCTTGAAGTCTACCATCCGTAGGGAAAATGTTCCAAAAATAGGAGAGGCGGCAAAGAAAACAACTTGTCAAAATAATGTCAAAATAAATTGCCAATACTATTCCTTGTACCGATTTAATTTATAAATTTAAAAGTTGTAAATGAAATACAATCACATTAGAATTTTAATTTGAATTCAAAAAAATTAGTAAAATATCTTTCATTTTATTGGTCATAGAATGCTAGTGATAGAATAATTGGGCATGGTTGGCGTGGTGGTTCAGCCTCATCCCTTAAGCATGAGGTTAGGGGTTTGATCCCACCCATATGAATGGAGCAAATCATTTGGCCAGTCCCCTACCACTTAGTGTGCTGACCGTTGGGACGAAAGATTAATCTTCTAGATGTCGGTTGGAGGATACCCGACCCGACTGGTCAAATAGTAACTGTCAAGATCTTAGATAGCATAATACAACTTCACTACTTGATTTCACATTTCCTAATATACTCCGGTAACTTATTTATCGTCATTGGTGCTGCGGCTAAAAAAAACTTTCACTAAATATTTTATATTTTTTTATCACACAAAGAAGACGATGGCACGACCATGATCAAATAGTTCCCATAGTTCCCGTAACTTGGACCGTGATGGCAACGCAGACATGGAATCTCGACCTATGAACTTGCGGAACCTTCGAAACCAGCTTAACAAAAACTGCGGTGGAGGTTTTGATGAACCGATCCCGCCTATGGACCTCCAGCCAACTACCAAGGCCATTCAGCAAGCAACAACAACGTTGGCTCAATTTGTGGTTGGGATGTAAAGTCTAATGCCCATGTTACCAGCACAAGAAGTTGAGGTGAAGTCCCCGTGAAAAGAGAGAACCCGACAACGAAGAGATTAGGGCCACAACGAAGGGCTGAGAGTTCATCCACCAAGGGACCATGCTAAGACGGAAGACAAGAAACTGAAACAGTGGGTGATGGAGAGCGGTCGCCACGGTATAAAAGGGTAGATGAGTTTGGAGGGTCGGCTCCTTGTCGGTTCACTATGCACAAGCGAACCCCAAACTTGGATGAGGAAGTGGTGGAATGGCTATAGAGGAAAATAGATGGGTTAGAAAACAAAATGGAGACAAAGGAGCAGTCGCTGGAGCCTGAGGTAATAATGGTTGTACCATTTACCCCGAGTATAATGAGCGCGTCCCTTTATAAGGATTTTAGACTTCCAGCTATCAAGGCTTACACCGGGACCTTTGATCCGTGCTATAGTGATGGTTGGGGTAGGCGACATACGTGGTCATGTGTAGGGCATTCTTGTTCGCATTAGATGAGACGGCCTAGGATTAGCTCAACGCAATCCCAGATGGGTCAGTACGAAGTTTCGCCTTCTTGGCACATTTCTCTAACAACATTCAACACATGAAACACTTCTCTCACCTATGCACCGTAACACAGTGTGGTTGCGAAAGCTTAAGGGATTTCATTGGCAGATGGAAAAAAGAGGTCAACAACGTGTATGACTTTGACTCTAAGGCAACAATCCCAGTATTTATCCAGGCGCTTAGGTTTGGAGATTTTCACAGGCAGGTGAAGACTCACCACCCTCACTCCTACGAAGATTTGTTGAGAACGAAAAATCGCTATGCAAAAGTAGAGGAAGGCGATAAAAAGAAAAGAGAAAAGGAGGAAGGTAAGTCAGGAGGAAAGTCCGAGAAAATGGGTCCAACCAACCAGGTGCAGGACTCGACTCCATCAAAGAAGGGAAGTAGGGATTAGTTCTTAGGAGTCAGGAGGACATCATTTTGTTTCCTTGTACCATTTAATCCCACACACATCTGATTAGCGTGATCTTAGATCAAGCCGAAGAAATGCGGATATTGCAATTTCTAGATGAATGCATGAAAGTTTCCCCAAAGGTAGACCAAACCAAATACTGCCGGTTCCACAGATAGGTTGGCCACGGCACTGATAAGTGCCACATTCTGAAGAGATAGATAGAGGAACTAATTTAGTGGGGATACATTAATGGGTTTGTGAATCACTCAAGGCAACAACAACATCAACAAGGTCAACCCAAAAATATATGACGAAAGAGCGAAGGTCTCGAGCCATCCACATCTAGCACGATAAAAAGGGGGTACCATCCATCATATCCCAGAGGAGGGAGACAAGGAATTAGAGTAGGAGCCCACACAACCCAAAAAGCAAGTAATTCGCTGAGAAGTGGAAGATTGACAAGAAGATTAGTTTAACTGTCAATCATGGTTTGCCTTGATCAATCTTGTTGAATAAAATAAAATAAAAAAAACACTTGTTTATTTTAATTCACGGTGTCATTTGTGTTAGCAGAGTGGGGGGCTGAGACCGTGTCTTCGGCTAGGAAAAAAAATGGGGGTGACCGAGGTCGTGTCCTCGACCTCATTTGACTAAGGCCTATCCTCGACAAAAAAAAAAAAAAACGAAAAAAAAAATGAATCAATCATGCCCTAATGATGTGGAAGGTCAAACATTGTCCATCCAATGGAAGTAGTGGTTCCTTGGTTACAAGAGCACTAAAAATGTTAGCTAACGGCTCTAACGAGACAATGGGGTCCGGACCTTACGGCAACCAACGAGTAGTAGATTTCATTGAGAAATCCTTGGCAATTTGCTTGATGTCATCCTTGGTGCAACTATACCCGAGTTCAAACCACGATAATTTGAATTAGAATTTTGTGGCTTGTCTTGGTGACAAAAACATAAATAAATAAAAACAATAAAAAAACAAAACCAAAAAAGAAATAAAATAAAAATAAATTTAAAAAATGACCATCCTCGGCCACTAACCAAAGACCATCCTCAGCCACGCCATCGGCTGGTTCGACTCTAAGTCGAGAAAAAAATAAAAAATTATTATTATTATACAAAAAAATTCTATTGGGCCTACTTCTTTATGCCCGTAGCTTGTGGGCAGCTGGGCTAGTGACGGGATATTTATAAGTTTACACTTTTATTACTCCCTAGCTGACTACGCTGCACCCGTAGCTCGAGAGTAGGGAGCTGGTGACATGATAATTGGCCTGGGCATGGTACTAGACTTGACCCGATCCATCAAGGGCAGTTAAGGCGGTCAGATGGTAACTATCAAGAGCTTAACATAAAGCAGGTACATTGTGGATGACTAACGCATTTATGGAGGAGAACGCCATAATTACTAAGGAGCTGAGTATGACACTTATTGAAAGGAGCCATTGTACTTATTGTGTAACCTTTATTTTTGTAATATAAAAGCCAAGCCACTGTGAAAGTAAAGGGGATACGCTCAAAATCTTGTACTTAGACTCTGGCAACGCACAACTTCACTACTTGACTACATATTTCCTTATATACTCTGGTAATTTATTTATTGTCAGCTAGAATTTTAATATAAAAATAATTTTACTGAGTTCATTTAATAGTACTCCCTCCATCCTATTTTATGCGTTGAGTTCGGTTAACGAAGTTTAATTGAAGTTATTTACAATTTAATTTTTCATAATATTAAGCTTAGAATTAATCTGTGAAATTTATATATTTAGAAACTACATTAAAAGTACTATTATTAAACATAAAAATAAAATTTGAAAATTATAAGTAAATACTAATGAATACAAGCAAAGAATATAAAGTTATTTGACCAAAGAATAGTAAATAGGACATATAAAATGTGACAGATGAAGTATTTAATTAAATCTCAACCAATAAACATACATATAATATGCACGTACTCAATTTACCTACAAAAATTATGTAATTAGTGGATGGGTAATGTTACATTAAATTCGCTTTTAATTTTACCTCTTAATTTTCACCCATTTACGTAACAATTTGATTGATTATTTTTATATTTTTAAGTACAATTGACTCTGTTACAATGCCGTATCACATAATTAATAAGTATATTTTATTTTTAACTCTAGGTAAGGTCGGCTAATTCAAGATAATTATCAATAAATAAAAATATATATTATCACGTAAAGAGACAATTAAGAGATAAAATCATGAGGGAAAACTGGCACTATTTTTAGTGGGATGACAAGTCTTCCGGATAAGATGAGATCCCGAAAACGTTACTTGGATTTGGATGTTTTGATTCAAGTTGCCACATTACATGTCACTGCAAAACTTATTATGACAAGGACGTTCAAGATGTGGGCACAGCCAATTGTCAATGCATGTCAGACTGTTTCACAAATATCAACTATGCATTTATGCACGTACAAATAGATAAAATTATGGTGGGCACCAAAATTAATGTATATTTTAATATAAAATAATAATATTGTGTTTGATGGAATTATTGATCCGGTGTATATAATTATATGGATCAATAAGCTTACATAAAATAATATAGTGGGGTAAAATAGATAATCAAGAAGATTATCTATATATATACTACTAGTTATCAAACGCGCGTTGCGCGATTAAATCAATGCCCATTGCGTATTTTTAAATTAGTGTCCCTTAATTGGTTAAATTAGTCATATAATAATGAGAGAAAAAAATACTAAATTAATAAAAATCAAAGAAATAGTCTCGATGCTTATATATTTTAATAAAACATAACGAAATTGTAAATAGCTAAATTACAACTTAAGTAAGTAAAAACAAATAAACCACTTACATAGGAGCAAATGGTGTGTCATTAGTGTCACTTGTTTGGACACCGGTCCGACCATTTAAAATCCATGTATAATTGTATTTGTGATCAAGTACTTTATAGTTCGTCCGGACATGTTTAACAATGACATTTGAGATGATGTACCATTTGTTGGTTTGTAAAGTGATATCATACATTCCAATGTTATTATCAAACACTATTGATTGAACCCGAGTTCTTTTCATTTAGATATAACATTTACAATGATGTTGGTGATGAATGACAACATCTTCATAATAATAATAATAATACTAATAATGATAAAAATAAAATAATAATAATAATAATAATAATAATAAAAAGGGAGAAATTTTTTACTATTTACTTACAGTTTCATCCTCAAGGACGATGAGCATATACTTTTTCTCAGGCGTTCCAATAACTTATTCGTTTTTCTTAATGACATGAACTGTACAACTTCAGCCCACAGTTTGTGTGTCAATATCAATTAACTTTACTGCATTTGTCATGACTAATATCCTTGTGCCATGTGAAATATGTTCATAAAGGATGTTATGAAATAATATAATGTGAACCACAACATAAATTCAAAAATCATAGATTAGGGAGTTATGAGTAACTAAAATGTGTAGATTATAGATGAATATAATGAGAACCACAACATTACATACAAGGATACAAGTATAGATGGACAGATTATACAATAGATATATTTACATAACAATATTGAAGTTATATTAATTAATGAACAACATAAATTAATGTTCTTTGTTTAGCCACTCACCCTTAGCCCCATTACAAGCCAAATAAAGACCTATTTGATCTTAGCATGCAGTTTTAGAATTGATCTATGTGAGTATGAAGGGCAAGTCTATGAGATTTCATCCTAAGCCAAGTCTTGCATAATCTCAACTAAGTACATGTGCACACAGGGTTTTAATCTACCTAAATTCGGGTGCCCGGTTATTGGCCTGAGAGGGGAACTCACTTGTGATTCTGAGATGATTCTTGAAGCAGGTTAGGGTTTGTATGAGATGGTTGGTGGTATGATTGGTTGTGCATGAAGGAAGTGTGATCAGTTGCAGTGTTTGGAAGGTGGATTATCCTGGGTAATTGCTTGAGGACAAGCAAAAGTTCTAGTGTGGGGAGTGGTAATTGCTTGAGGACAAGCAAAAGTTCTAGTGTGGGGAGTTGATATCGCTTGAGGACAAGCAAAAGTTCTAGTGTGGGGAGTTGATATCTACTATTTTGTACAATAAGTTCTAGTGTGGGGAGTTGATATCTACTATTTTGTACAATAATTCACCCCTTATTTTAGTTGTTTTAATGCTTATTTTCTTTATCCTAATGAAATTAAGAATTGTTTGTGTGTTATATTGTCCCAAGGGTTGAATTATCCACAAGGAGCAGTAAACGAAGAATTTTGGAGCAGTTTGGACAAGTTTTGGAAGAAAAGGAAATTACCAAAAAAAGAATAGAAAACAAGAATAAGAGTTGGAAAAGAATTGGAAGTTGTCTCATGGGCCCAAGGCCCATCTATCTCCTATATATTCTACATATTCTCTACAATTTAAGGAGGTTCCCTTACAGAGTTCCCAACCCTAGTTAGTTTTAGTTTATTTTTTCCCTCTTCTATTTATATTTCCCTAGTGTAGTTTAGATTAGTTTTATATTAGATTATTTAATCTCAAGCTTGGAATCACGGATCGAAGTTGGAATTGTTCTTCATTATCAGTAAAGTTTTCTCTTCCCTTTATATTTCTTGCAATATTTATGATGATTTATTATAGTTTTGCTTTGTTTACTTTTATGATGCATGAGTAGTTAGCTTTTGGATTTGGATTAGGGTTTTATTGCTATTCTTGATGCTAGGTTTATAATTATTGCATAAAGGCATAATTTATTGATCTAGGGTTTTTATGTTTGAATTGAATTATATTTTCCTCTTATTGATAATTGATGCGCAGCTTTTATTGATTTGTTTTAGAGAGGATTTCATCACAACGAAAGTTGGGGGAAAGACTCAGCCTAACCAATTTCAACCCAATTTTTCCTACTATGAGAATAGGGGTAATTTGGGGCTTATAATGCTTTTGTGTTTAAGGTTATGATTGATGCATCACGAAAGTGGGGCAATCTTAGCCTAATTCTTGTTATTGATTACGAAAGTAGCTAACTTGAATTCTTGAGTGCATTGCCAATAAATCCATTGGTTAATTTTTTTTCCTTAATTTTGAGATTGTTAGAGCATCAAGATTGCAATATCCCTAATCTGACCCCACTCTTTATCATATAGTTTTTCCCTTATTTTATTTGCATCTTTTATTTTATTTTAATTCCTAAATCATATTTTCCTTGGATTCTAGTGAATTCAAATACTTTAGTGCCTAAGATTTAATAATTTACACAATACGTGCCATAGCCCCAATCCTCAGTGGAACGACATTCTACACCCATATTTACACTCATCATTATACATTATCATTACCCCATTAAGCTAGATTAGTTGGGTCAAGAATAGCTACAATATAATCATAATTGAGCTTAGGATAATTTATTGGGTCCATACACTTATAATAAAAATCATATAGTATGGGCTTAGAATATTTAAGTGCTCAAATAGTAATTTATAAAATAGTTTATCTAGAGCCCATTGCAATATAGTTAGCTTTATAATTATTTTACTAAAATAATTAATGATACGGAACTAAGCCCTTATTTTAAATATAACTATTTAAAATAATTGCTAGGAAAGTACGAGGTATTACAGACACGATTCAATATGATCATGATTATAAATCAAATCATTGAACCTATCCCTCCTACTAATCATGTCATCTTCAAGAAACTTAGCATTTCTTGATTCCACGATCCTAGTTGAATGAGATGGATAGTAAAATATATACCCCTTTGAGGACTGTGCGTATCCAATAAAGAAACCACTAATAGTCGTTGGGTCCAACTTCTTTTCTAGTGGGTTATATATCCTTACCTCAAGCGGGCATCCCCAGACATGCATATGTTGCAAACTCGGTTTCCAACCTCCAAATAACTCAGATGGTGTCTTTGGGACAACCTTGATTGGAACACGGTTTAATATATACGTAGCTGTCTTAAGTGCTTCAGCCCACAAAAGCTTAGGAAGTTTGGAGTTTCTAAGCATACTCCGCACCATATCAATAAGTGTGCGATTTCTTCTTTCAGTAACACTATTTTGGTTCGAAGAACCAGGCATGGTGTATTAGGAAACAATCCCATGTTCTTGAAGAAACTTAGCAAATGGACCAGGTGCGTGTCCACTTTCAATGTACCTACCATAGTATTCACCACCTCTGTCGGATCTTACTATCTGTATTTGTTTCCCACATTGGTTCTCAAGTTCAGCCTTAAAAGAGTTGAAAGCATCCAGTGCTTCATTTTTATTATGAATCAAATACACATAAGTAAATCACGAGTAATCATTAATGAAGGTGATGAAATACTTCTGACCTGGCATATCCATATCTAGACAACAAATGTCAATGTGTATGATTTCCAATATGCTTGAACTTCTTTTGGCACCTTTCTTAGACTTATTTGTCTGCTTTCCCTTAATGCAGTCTATACAAGTCTCGAAATCAGTATAATTAAGAGTATTAAGTACCTCATCATTTACTAATCTTTTTATACATTCAAGTGAGAAATAACATAGCTCGAAAGATATTCCCTTAACCATCTGATATCTCTTATTCTGAATCATTATTCACTCCTTATGTTAGTTTTTTTGTGTGCAAATTGTCTTTATCTAAGGGGAAATTGAGACTCGTTTGTGTGTTATGTTGTTCTAAAGTGTAATTATCCACAATGAGTAGCAAATGAAGTATTTTTGGAGCTTATTGGATCAATTTTTTGAAGTTGAGGAACCCACCCAAAGAAGATAGGAACAACGGAACACGAACCAGGCAAGAAGAAAAGGAAGAAGCAGCCACACGCCCACACAACCATGATGCCATTTAAGCCTAGTGCGTTTCGGGACCTCCTCACGGCCAGGCTCACGGCCGTGAGGTAGGTCGTGAGGACTTCACTGTTTGCTATTTAATCTGTATTTTTGGGAGATTTCAAACCCTAGCAAATTTTGGCTTATTTTTGCTCTTCTCTTTAGATTTCCCTAGCATAAATTAGCATAGTTTTACATAGATTGCTTTGATTTCAAGCTTGAATTGTGGATTGGAGTGGATTTCTTCTTCTTCAATAGTAATGATTTCTATTTCTTATTTACTTTCTTCTTAATTTTCTTACAATGTTATTGGTGATCCATTATAGCTTTGCTTTGTTTACCATTATGATGTGTGGGTAGTTAGCTTTTGGGTTGGGATTATTGTTGTATTACTATTCTTGATGCTAGGGTTGTGATTGTTGCATAAAGGGGATAAATTATCTCCCTAGGGTTGTATGTTTGAATTGGATTATAAATTCCTCTTGTTGGTGATTGATGCACAACAATTGTTGTAAAACTAATTAAAATTGTCAGTATATCAAAGAAATATTATGTACTGACTGAACACTTATAATTAATTTATATAAACAATCATTTAATTGGTCAATCAGGCTAAGTTTGATTAATTTTTTTGAAGGTTTACGGGTAAATATAATGTTGAGTTACATCATATAATAATTACTTTATATAAGATATATGTATTTTTTCTTTTATATCAATCAAATGAGTTTAATTAACTTCATTTTATTCATAACACACTTTATAAATGCACATATTTATAACTAGTTTATTTATTAAATATGAATCATGTAATGCCATATCGAATGGTAAATTTTTTTCCCCTATTAGCATAGCCCTTACTATTATCACTTCCTACCTACTTACACGCACTCACCCATATCTACATACATATTTATACGATTCAATAAGTACTACTTTGCTAAGAGTAAGGGTTGTTATAATGAAAAAAAAATTCATCATTTAATATGACAATACATGATTAGTTTTTAATTAATAAATAAAATCATTTTTGAACGTGAAATGGGGTCCGTTTATTCGTGGTAACCAATGAATTGAATAAATAAAATTATTACCACATTGTTGAAGAAAATTTTGGTTAATTAATTGTGTTATCCGGGTAGATATAGGGATTTATCATATATAACACTAATAGTTATACTATACATATGTGTAGACCATTAATGACTATATATTTTTCGGTATTTCATATATGTAGATAACGTAGGGGAACAAATTAAAATTAGAGAAAAAAAGTGAAAGGGAAAATATAAAATTCGCTCAATTATATTATTTCACCATATGACATATATGTAAATAACATTGAAGCAAATAAAAAATAATAATAATGTCATAATCTTTGAATTGCCTTCACCTTAGATCGACATAGCTGTAGGTTTATTAATGTTATATCATCCCGTCTTGGCTTGATCAATGAAATTCCACTGGAGGCATAGGAACATGTCCTGATCCTTGAAGGCTAGGACCAGAATTTTTCACTGGAGGTAAATGTCCTGATCCTTGAGGGCTAGGACCAGAATTTTTAGCTCCACATAGCTCCATGGCATAGGAATCTGAAGGATAGATCTTGCTCCATGGAGGTTAAGACCAGAATTTGTGGTTCCCACATAGCTCCATGGCATAGGAATTTGAAGGATAGATCTTGATCCATGGAGGTTAAGACCAGAATTTGTGGTTCCCACATAGCTCCATGGTATAGGAATTATTGAGTTCCGATTCAAATCATACTTCTATCCATTTCCTCCGGCATTAGTATCCAGGGGACGAGCTTCTGTAGCATCCAAAATAATGGATGCACTAACAAATAATGCTAAAAGTAAAATGAAACTCAAAAAACTAGGACTATTAGCCATATATGATTTGTTGAAAGATAGAGTTTTCTCAAATTTATAGTATCGGAAAGAGTTTGAAGTTGGTTTAATTAGCTGTGCTCAAGTGAGTAAATAGCTTGAGGCCGGCCTAGCTATTTATACTAGAAAAGACGGAGAAATTTCTTTGATTATTATTTTTACTAAAAAGTTACTCATAATTCTAAATTAGGTAATTGTTATTACCTTATTGGCTTTACAAAAATTTCTAATTTGGGCCTATTTAGAAACTTAAAATTTATAGTTTCCAAAATAATAAAAATTGAATTTTGAAAATTGAATTTGATTGGTTTCACAAATGGTAATAGAAAATCTTAAAAAGGAAAAAAATCTCTGTTTTGTTTTTAATCTAAAAGAGAAATTAACAATTTCTTTTAATTACCATTTTCCGATCAACATAATATGATATAATAATTCCTTTTTTTTTTTACTGTTCTCAACCTGTTAAAGAACAAAGAGTCAATTTCGATATCTCCTCCACTGAGGCTCGAACTCATGACCTTTCATTTAAGGGAGGCCACTACATGCCATTTGAGCACAAGGTGCTTGTCATTCCTTATCATTACATATTTATGGCTAAAATTCACAAAATATTCAAAATATGATTCCATTCCTTATTATACACAGAAATTAATGTAATATTTTATTCAATTCCATTCCTGTATGAATATATTAATCTTGCATATTTTCAATATATATATATATATATATATATATATGATCTATTTGGTACTATAAGAACAATAACCCATTAAAAATATTACTATATTATTAAATTCCTCTCATGAAATTAATGTAATATTTTAATCAATTCCATTCATGTATGAATATATTAATCTTGGAACAGAACCAGGAGTCGAACTGACGGAACAAGTGAACGGCACACTCCATACTGCCACACCAGACCGTTTCCCCTAACGGAACACCCCGGCGGAGCCTAGTGGCCCTCCACACTCTTCCACATGAAAGAGGTGGATCACACCGGCGGAACAAACCCTTCCGCCACCCCATACCACTTAGACACATACGGAACTTCCAGGCGGGACACATTATACCGCCCAAATGCACTGCAAGTGCAATCCCAATACGCAGATTCCTGTCTTGGAACAGAATACACGATACTCATTTCCAGAATACGAAATATGATCAGATTACACATCTCAGAGGTCAAATAATACATGGAATCCATAACAATAAATAATCATACTCATCAAGATGCAAGGATAATGAACACAAGTCCATAGATCCACAATATAGGTTCACAATCCAACAAATCAAAGGCTAAACCTCAAGAAATTCCACAGGATTCCACAACACCAAATAATATTCATATATTCAAGAGTTAAAGTAGGTTTTAGTGTAACATGGAAGATTACCTCTTAAAGCTCATTAATCCAAAAGCAATCATCAATCCTAAGCTTGACTCAAAGCAAATCCACAATTATGAACCTGAGAATTAATTAAGTCTAATACCATCACTATTGGCTACCACAACAATAATAATATTAAGATCCCTATTTGACCCGTCAAAGTCCCCGAAGTCCATAACAATCACTAATTGGATTAAAATCCTTCTTAGGTGTTATTAAGGGCCACTAATACTTAAATCATTATCCTTAACAATGATTAGTCCACCAATTGGGCTACAACTACCATTATACATTAATAATACTAAACTATAACGTACTCAATAATCCAATCATTTGATACTAATAATAGGCTACGATTTCCCTAATTATCAACCATTAAAACTAACCTAAGATAATCACATTAATTCTAACTATTAAGTACTAAAATGCTACCAATGACGTACTAACTGCCTAATTATTAGTAACAAATATTCAACTACCTAATCCAGAAGCTTACCCCTATCACGCTGTGCTTGCCGGAAGCAGAGAGGAGAGGCCACGCCGCCGCCGAGACTCCATCGCCGAACCACCTAGACGCCGGGGAAGGAGAGCTTGCTCTCATTGCTGCTTCTTGCCGCTGTCATTGCCCACGCTTGCCGCCATTGCGCCGCCGCCACCGAAAGCTTGTCGCTGATGAAGGGAGTTCGCCGAAGACAGGAGTCACGCCGGTGTTACCCTTCGCCAATGCCGCCACTGCATTCTACTTGCGGGAAGGAGAACAGAGGAGGCTTCACAGTCCTGACTTGCCTGCTGCCTAGCACCGCCCGATCACCATGACGTTGTTGCTACGTGCCGGCTTGCTGCCATTGATGCCAAACGAGAGGAGATGCCGCCGGAGACTCGTTGCTTCACGGAGCTGCCTGAGGAGGCGAGAGGAGGAGTTGCTTGTTCATCGCACGCCGTAGCCGTTCGCAGCTCACCGGAGGAAGAGGAGTTGCCGCCGATATATAGTCGCTTGCACTTCGCCGGTGATCTCCATTGTTGTTGTTGTTGGCTGCTTAGTCGAGAGAGACAGAGAAGAGAGACGAGAGGGAGAGGATGGAATGGAGGGGTGGTTTTGCCGGTTGGGCCTACTCTTTAGGTGGGATACAAAAATAGGAGGGAAATAATTGGGATACAAATATAGGCAATACTACACTGTAGGATGCATGTTTACTTTTTTGAACATGCATCTTTAGAATGCATTGTTATCTTTTATAATATTTGTTACAAATTAAAATACTGTATATTGTACTTAGAGAATACGAAAAGAATACCGTATGTAAATACAAAATAATAAATACGTAACTATGTATTTATTTTTTGAAATATTAGGATAAAAATACTTAAATAGTGGGTCCAAGACCAACAACCCTAATTTTACTCCATCCCAATACTAAACGGTAAAACTTCATCCCAAAACTTACCAGAGTCCCCAAACTTACCCGTTGCTCACCATGCGACCGCCCTGCCACCCACCGCCCTACCGCCCACTGCGCCGCCGCCTACCGCCCTGCCGCCGAACTTGTCGCCGCCCACCGCGGTACATTCTAATTAACTAACAATCATTTAATGAGGACAATACTACTTTTTTCTCCTTATACATATATATACCATCTTTTTTTCTTTTTTTTCATTTAAACTACAATACTGTACACATACACGTATCCTACACTCATTTTCTACCTTTTAACTATTTTTTTAAAGAAAAACTAACATGCATTCGCAGAATGCATTTGTTTTTAAGCAAACATGCATTTTATGAAAATACTTTGCCCATCTTTGTTACCTTTTCAAAACCGGCCTCTTTTTGTATCCCACCTAAAAAGCAGGCCCAACCGTGTTTATGACTCTGGAATGGAGAACATAGGTGGGCAAATAATGCTATGGACCCAGGTCCACCTTGCAAGGTGGACTTGGGTCCAAAACTACGTCGTTTTTGTCTCTTTTTTTTTTCTTTTTTTTTTTTTAGTAAACATATTGCTGAATATAGAGTTGTCCAAAAATGTGTGAATGTAGAGGTTTCAAAGTGTGAATGTAGAGGTTTCAAAGTGTGAATGTAGAGTATAGAAATCGTGAATGTAGATTTATGATTGTGTGAATGTAGGGTTCCCCAGAAATCTGTGAATGTGGAGGTTTCAAATTGTGAATATGGAGTATAGAAACCGTGAATGTAGAGTTATGCATGTGTGAATCTGTAATAGAGTTAAGAAGTTCTAGCAACTTGTAGTCTTGTAATGTATGAATGTGGAGTTCTCAAGTTGTGAATATGGAGTATAGGACATGTGAATATAGAGTTTTGAATGTGTGAATGCATAACAGTGGTAATATAGTTACTAAACATATAATCCTGTAATATGTGAATGTGGAGTTTACAAATTGTGAATGTAGAGTATAGTGTATGTGAATGTAGACCTAGGTCCACCTTGTAAGGTGGACCTGGGTCCACAGCATAACAATCCACATAGGTGGGGGAGGCTTGGCTGCTGATCAAAGAAATAGGCTATATACTACTTACATATACTATATATTGTAGGGCAAACTTATTATTTTGGGCTACATTATTTATAGAGAGGTTACCCCATTAGGCTAGATTAGTTGGGTCAAGATCAGACTAGCTACAATATAATCATAATTGAGCTTAGGATAATTTATTGGGTCCATAGCCTTATAATAAAAATCATATAGTATGGGCTTACAGTATTTAAATGCTCAAATAGTAATTTATAAAATAGTTTATCTAGAGCCCATTGCAATATAGTTGGCAAATTATTGCATGGACCATGGTCCATGTAATAATGATTGAATATAGTTAGCTTTATAATTATTTTACTAAAATAATTAATGATACGGAACTAAGCCCTTATTTTAAATATAACTATTTAAAATAATTGCTAGGAAAGTACGGGGTGTTACAGACATGATTCAATATGATCATGATTATAAATCAAATCATTGAACCTATCCCTCCCACTAATCATGTCATCTTCAAGAAACTTAGCATTTCTTGATTTCACGATCCTAGTTGAATGACATGGATAGTAAAATATATACCCCTTAGAGGACTGTGCGTATCCAATAAAGAAACCACTAATAGTCGTTGGGTCCAACATCTTTTCTAGTGGGTTATATATCCTTACCTCAGGCGGGCATCCCCAGACATGCATATGTTGCAAACTCGGGTTCCAACCTCTAAATAACACAAATGGTGTCTTTGGGACAGCCTTGACTGGAACACGGTTTAATATATACGTAGCTGCCTTAAGTGCTTCAGCCCACAAAAGCTTAGGAAGTTTGGAGTTGCTAAGCATACTCCGTACCATATCAATTAGCGTGCGATTTCTTCTATTAGTAACACTATTTTGGTTCGGAGAACCAGGCATGGTGTATTAGGAAACAATCACATGTTCTTGAAGAAACTTAGAAAATGGACCAGGTGCGTGTCCACTTTCAGTGTACCTACCATAGTATTTCACCACCTCTATCGGATCTTACTATCTGTATTTGTTTCCCACATTGGTTCTCAAGTTCAGCCTTAAAAGAGTTGAAAGCATCCAGTGCTTCATTTTTATTATAAATCAAATACACATAAGTAAATCGCGAGTAATCATTAATGAAGGTGATGAAATACTTCTGACCTGGCATATCCATATCTGGACAACAAATGTCAGTGTGTATGATTTCTAATATGCTTGAACTTCTTTTGGCACCTTTCTTAGACTTATTTGTCTGCTTTCCCTTAATGCAGTCTATACAAGTCTCGAAATCAGTATAATTAAGAGTATTAAGTACCTCATCATTTACTAATCTCTTTATACGTTCAAGTGAGAAATAACATAGCTCGAAAGATATTCCCTTAACCATCTGATATCTCTTATTCTGAATCATTATTTACTCCTTATGTTAGTTCTTTTTTTTTGTGCAAATTGTCTTTATCTAAGGGGAAATTGAGACTCGTTTGTGTGTTATGTTGTTCTAAAGTGTAATTATCCACAATGAGTAGCAAAGGAAGTATTTTTTGGAGCTTATTAGATCAATTTTGGAAGCTGAGGAACCCACCCAAAGAAGATAGGAACAACGGAACACGAACCAGGCAAGAAGCAAAGGAAGAAGCAGCTACACGGCCACCCACACAACCGAGATGCCATTTAAGCCCAGCGCGTTTCGCGACCTCCTCACGGCCAGGCTCACGGCCGTGAGGTAGGTCATGAGGACTTCACTGTTTGCTATTTAATTTGCATTTTTTTGCATTTTGGGAGATTTCGAACCCTAGCAAGTTTTGGCTTATTTTTGCTCTTCTCTTTAGATTTCCCTAGCATAAATTAGCATAGTTTTACATAGATTGCTTTGCTTTGTTTACCATTATGATGCGTGGGTAGTTAGCTTTTGGGTTGGGATTATGCTTGTATTGCTATTCTTGATGCTAGCGTTGTGATTGTTGCATAAAGGGGATAAATTATCTCCCTATGGTTGTATGTTTGAATTGGATTATAAATTCCTCTTGTTGGTGATTGATGTGCAGCAATTGTTGTAAAACTAATTAAAATTGTCAGTATATCAAAGAAATATTATGTACTGACTGAACACTCATAATTAATTTATATAAACAATCATTTAATTGGTCAATCAGGCTAAGTTTGATTAACTTTTTTTGAAGGTTTACGTGTAAATATAATGTTGAGTTACATCATATAATAATTACTTTATATAAGATATATGTACTTTTTCTTTTATATCAATCAAATGAGTTTAATTAACTTCATTTTATTCATAACACACTTTATAAATAATGCACATATTTATAACTAGTTTATTTATTAAATATGAATCATGTAATGCCATATCGAATGGTAAATTTTTTCCCCTATTAGCATAACCGTTACTATTATCACTTCCTACCTACTTACACTCACCCATATCTACATACATATTTATACGATTCAATAAGTACTACTTTGTAAGAGTATATGTTATAATGAAAAAAAATCATTATTTAATATGACAATGCATGATTCGTTTTTAATTAATATATAAAATCATTTTTGAACGTGAAATGGGGTCCGTTTATTCGTGGTAACCAATGAATTAAATAAATAAAATTATTACCACAGTGCTGAACAAAATTTTTGGTTAATTAATTGTGTTATCCTGGTAGATATAGGGATTTATCATATATAACACTAATAGTTATACTATACATATGTGTAGACCATTAATGACTATATATTTTTCGGTATTTCATGTACGTAGATAACGTAGGGGAACAAATTAAAATTAGAGAAAAAAAGTGAATGGGAAAATATAAAATTCGCTCAATTATATTATTTCACCATATGACATATATGTAAAATAACATTGAAGCAAATAAAAATAATAATAATGTCATAATCTTTGAATTGCCTTCACCTTAGACCGACATAGCTGTAGGTTTATTAATGTTATATCATCCCATCTTGGCTTGATCAATGAAATTCCACTGGAGGCACAGGAACATGTCCTGATCCTTGAGGGCTAGGACCAGAATTTTTCACTGGAGGTAAATGTCCTGATCCTTGAAGGCTAGGGCCAGAATTTTTCACTGGAGGTAAATGTCCTGATCCTTGAGGGCTAGGGCCAGAATTTTTCACTGGAGGTAAATGTCCTGATCCTTGAGGGCTAGGACCAGAATTTTTAGCTCCCACATAGCTCCATGGCATAGGAATTTGAAGGATAGATCTTGCTCCATGGAGGTTACGACCAGAATTTGTGGTTCCCACATAGCTCCATGGTATAGGAATTATTGGGTTCCAATTCAAATCATACTTCCATCCATTTCCTCCGGCATTAGTATCCAGGGACGAGCTTCTGTAGTATCCAAAATAATGGATGCACTAACAAATAATGCTAAAAGTAAAATGAAACTAAAAAAACTAGGACTATTAGCCATATCGGAAAGAGTTTGAAGTTGGTTTAATTAGTTGTGCTCTAAGTAAGTAAATAGCTTGAGGTCGGCCTAGCTATTTATACTCGAAAAGATGGAGAAATTTCTTTGATTATTATTTTTACTAAAAAAGTTACTCATAATTCTAAATTAGGTAATTATTATTACCTTATTAGCTTTACAAAAATTTCTAATTTGGGCCTATTTAGAAACTTAAATTTTATATAGTTTCCAAAATAATAAAAATTGAATTTTGAAAATTGAATTTGATTGGTTTCACAAATTGTAATAGAAAATTTTAAAAAGGAAACAAATCTCTGTTTTGTTTTTAATCTAAAAGAGAAATTAACAATTTCTTTTAATTACCATTTTCAAATTGTTCATATACCACCCAATATATATATATATATATATATATATATATATATATATATATATATATATATATATATATATATATATATTAAAACAATGGTGCTAGCTTTCCCGCTCATTTTAGTCCAAAAAATTTGAAATCGGTCAACATAATATTATATAATAATTCCTTATCAGAAATTATAGCCTTCCTTATCATTCCTAATCATTACATATTTATGGCTAAAATTCACAAAATATTCAAAATATGATTCCATTCCTTATTATACACAGAAATTAATGTAATATTTTAATCAATTCCATTCCTGTATGAATATATAAATCTTGCGTATTTTTAATATATATATATATATATATATATATATATATATATATATATATATATATATATA
>NC_044919.1:11686998-11693803 GCF_003576645.1 Ipomoea triloba | reverse complement strand
ATTTATCTTGCGTATTTTATATATATATATATATATATATATATATATATATATATATATATATATATATATAGATTACTATATTATCTATTTGGCACTATAAGAACAATAACCCATTAAAAATATTACTATATTATTAAATTCCTTATTAAAATATTACATTAATTTCATGAGAGGAATTGAATAATATAGTAATATTTTTAATGGGTTATTGTTCTTATAGTGCCAAATAGATCATATAGTAACCAAGTAAGGGAGGGGGGTATGCTCCTTTAGGAGTGAAGTATGCCTTTAGTAAAGGTTTATAAAGGGAAAATTTTAGTCTGTCTCTGGTCCACTGGAATAATTCCAGTGTCTCCTGTCCCAATCATCAGTTTCATGATGATTATTATAAATGGGAAAGTTGAAAATTTGGAGTTTATTACCAAGGTGGTAAGTGGCGTTTACCTCAAAAGGTCTAAGGAAACCTCTGAAGTCGGATATGTAATTTGAAGTAATTACGAAGTGAGATAACTCTTTGAGTTTAAGTTCTAGTTCGTGTTTTTCAAAAAGTTGACCAGTAGACTCTGTAATTGAATCTAGACATAAAGTTTCTTGAAAAGTTTGAAATTCTAACTTTGAAAGTATAGTATTTGAGATTTCTGTAGGGAAAGTTTTGTCTAATCCTTGTTTAATTAAGTTATGATTTGGTACAGTGATGTTGTAGTCAAAGTATGTTTCTGAATTTGGGTCTTGATAAAAAGTATGGATTTCATCAGTTTCCTGATGTATCTTCTCAGTTAAAAAGTTTTTAGTACTTCCAAAGTATTGTTGAATAAGTTTTTTATCCATGATGATAAATAAGTTTTTTAAGAAGTTTAAGTTTTATAAAAACCTTCTGGTTTGAAGATTCTTCTTCTCTCTTGCATCACAGGTTGCTGTACTAAGAGTTTTATTACTTATCTAGATCTTTTTAGTTTATGTTTGTTCTTACTTTTATTGCTTTATTATCAGATTTGTTCTTTTTATTTTCACCTTATCATCCCTAACCTACTAACCAAAGGATCCCATGACCCTCCGTCTACAACCTTAACAACATCTAAGTATTCAGACTCAGGTTTCTCTTTTCCCCACCTGGGTACTTTCTCTACCTGACATATAAACTTAGACTACACAGGTTGCTTCGGCTCAAGCAGGATTTACGTCTTTTAAATATGAACAATAAGAACAATAAAGCATAATAATAAGAACAAACACAAAGTAAAGAGATCTGGTTTAAGTAATATTACCTCTTAGTAGCAATCTGGTTTGCAGAGAAAAGAAGAAAGTTTTTAGAAGTGAAGTGTTTTCTGAAAAGGGTTTTTCATTGATATTTGCTGGTATTTTTTCCCGTGTTTTTTACAAATGTACAAGCTTCTCCTTATATAGAAGGAAGAAGAAGAACCTAGAACTACCTTTACAGCTGTCTACTAATTACATTATTGACATACCGAAGATAAGATGTAATCTTATCTCTTCGGTCGAAGTGACAAAAAGATAAGGAATCTTATCTCCTTACCCCATAGTCAAAAAGTGTACAGCAAAAGTAGTACAGTTAAAGAAAAGTTGAAAGGGACAGGCCCCCTTATCTTAGCCAAAGTAAAGTAGAGATGTCTTCTCAAGTTATATTCATATCTTCTGATTCGGAAGAAGACAAAGTTCTTGGCAGTACTCTCCTGATCCTTCTCTTGTAGGAGTTGACAAGTCTTGGATTGGAGTGAGTGACTTCAAATGGAAAAAAGTATCTTGATCCTATGCTTGGATCACAGTAGATTTTCCCTTGGGAATCTTCTCTAAGTATGTTTTTGTTGGCAAATCTGTATTTTGTCCAGTTGAAGTTTTCAGCAAGTATCTTGGCTCTGGCCTGGTCAAGTTGTATTTCCATTGTTTCTTCCAGTTTCAAGGCCTTGGGATGTTGGTGTTCTGGTTCAAAGTCCTTGTATTCATCATCCACCTTATGGAAGTTCACTTCTAGTAAATGATATGCAGGTTTATTTTCTTTGAAGTCTGGGTAAAGGGAAGTGAAATCCAATCTGAATTTTTTGGGAAATTCAGGGATAATAGTTTCAAAAGTTTCTGCCAGCATTTCTGGAAGTATTCCAGAAAATTCATGGAGTGGGGAAATATTGGCTGACTTAACCAATCCATGTTTTAAAAGTGTAGAAAAGTTAACTGGATAATCCTGAAATTTAAAAGGTTTAAACCCAGGAATAAGAAGTCTAGCTCTTCTAATGGCAAACTCAAGTTTACAAAGGCATTCGAAATCATCAGACTGTTGGTTTTCTGGACAATCTGGAAAAAGTAAAGAACAAGTTTTGTAAAGGTTATAATTGAAATCCCAAGAAATTGAGATTCCAGGAGTTGAAATGCCTGAGTTGGCGATTTGAGCCAGGCATTCTTGGAGTAAAGCAAAAGTTTTTAAAGAACATTCTCCAAGAGAGACTGGAGTTTTGGTTAGTGAAGGGGAAGTGATAGTTTTGAGGGAAACGGCTGGAGTTGGGATCTTTCCAAGTGAAGGAATCTCCTTTTCCTTAAGTTTCAAGGAAGTTTTCATCACTTCTGAGAAAGTGTTCTCAAGTTTCTTTCTGGGAGTTTGAGGTTCAAACCTCTGAAGTTTCACTGAGCTGGAAGCTCCAGTTTCTAAGTTTTTCAGAAGTTCCTGATCAGAGAACTGATCCAAGTGTTTTAGGTATTCTTTATACCTAAGTACCTGTTCAGAAACCACAAAATCATTTCCAAACCTTTGAGTTAGCATAGAAGTAGCTTCCTCAATACTGTAATATCCTTTATAAGAAGGATTTCCAGACTTTGGATCTTTCTTAAGTTCTTCAAGTTCAGTGATCATTTCTTCCCAAGTTAAGTATAAACCAGCATTCTTACCAGTATAAAGTGCATAACAAGTAAATGGTTTCTTGGTCTTATGCCTTCCAGAGACCAAAAGTTGAATTAAGTAGTTTACGCAAGTAGCCTTCCTTCCGGAGGATTGGGCTATAGTTGACAAGCTCCAAATATTGTCAACCAAGCATTGCTCTTCTTCAGTAAGTTTCTCACGAAGTGGAGTTTTGAACTGATTCCTTTCAGGAATAACAGCAAGTTCATACCTGTCCACCTTGAAAGTTTTCTCCATAGTGAAGTCTAGAAAAGTTCTGCAAAACTTTAGACAAATTGTTAAAATGATTTATGGAGGATCATACAGTTTATAGTCTAGAATGTTTCTGGAAAGGATATCAGCAAGTCTATTATCTTTTCCTTTAGTATGTTCCCATTTAATATGGAAACCTCTAGTTAGCACAAATTCTCTGAATTTGAGCCATCTGTTTGCAGTAAGTTTCCTTTCATTTTTAGTGTCTGCAAATTTTACTATGGACTCGCAATCTGTCCTTATAGTAAAAAATTTTCTTGAAAGTATAAAAAGTGCAAATTTTTCCAGGACATAAATAATAGCAAGTAATTCATAATCCATAGAAGTTAAGTATCCTTTTTCCTTAAATACACCAGAAGTGTATCTACAGAGTTTTTCAGTAGATTTAGGAGAATATTCAGTTGGTTTCTTAATAAGTATTCCTCCCCATCCATCTTTACTTCCATCAGTTTGTACTATTAAGTAGTCTGAATCTAATGGCAAAGCCATAGGTTCAAGTTGTTGGATTTTTTCTTTTATTTGTTGAACAATTTTAATGTCTTGGTCATTAAAGTTTCTATATCCTTTAGTTTGTGATTTATTGTAAAGTGGTGTAGTGAGTTTTGCAAGATCTTTAAAATAAGGTCTAGTGTAATTTACTAATCCTAGAAAGGATTGTAATTGTTTTAAGTTTTCAAGTTTATCTGGGAATTCAAGTATTTTCCTAGAAATATGTGGTTGTAGTTTAATAGTGCCTTCTCCTATCTCAGCTCCTAAAAAAGAAATATGGTTTTTACAAAGTTCCATTTTCTTTTTAGAAACAATAAGTCCATATTTTTCAAAAATAGTAAAGATAGTGTAAAGATGAGCTCTATGCTCTTCTTTAGTTTTTGAAAAAACAAGTATATCGTCTATATAGATGCAAGTAAAGTCATAGCAATCCTTAAAAAATTCATCCATCATTCTTTGAAATTTTTGAGGAGCGTTTTTAAGTCCAAATGGCATTACTTTCCATTCAAAAAGTCCTAATGGACATGAAAAGGCTGTCCATTCTATACTCTCTGGATGCATTTTAACTTGCCAAAATCCAGATTTCAAGTCGAATTTTGAAAACCAGTTTCTATTTTGTATTTTGTTAATCAAAGTATCTTTGTCAGGGATACAATACCCATCTTCATAAGTGTTGTCATTAAGTCTCCTGTAGTCGAATACCATTCTGGATTGACCACGTTTCTTTTCTGCTTCTTTCTGGACAATAAAAGCAGGAGTTCTGTGTCTAGAAGTTGATCTTGTTATAATACCAAGTTTTAAAAGTTGGTCGATGTGCATTTTAAACTCATCTTGTTCCCAAGGTCCATATTTAAAGTTTTGGGATTTAATAGTTATGTCTGGGTTAATGATTTCAAGTTTACATTCAGTTTTGTTCTTTTCCCAGAATTTTACAGGATTCTCTCCTATAATTTCCATTTTTTCAAGTCTTTTAACTAAGTTTTCTAAGTCATTTTCTCTTAATTCTTTTTTGAAGTTAGTAGTTTCTACTAAATGTAAGTTCAATTCAATTCCCTCAAGATTCTCTAGATGTTCTGGAAAATCTTGTAATTCTTCAGTATTTATACAGTTACAATCTTTATTGTTACTGCATTTACAAGAGTCTAATATTTTAGTTTCAAAGATCTTAGCAGGGAAGTTTGAAATAATAGGAATTTGGAAACAATTCCTACTAATAGTTAAATAGTCTTTGTTAATGGTCATTTGACCATTATTATAAAGTATGAAATCTAATCCCATAATTACAGGAACATTATGGTTTTTAAGTGTTCTTACCCAAAGTTTTGGCCAATAAAAAGATTCAGACCAAGTATTGCAGTTGGTTTGAAATTTGGCTTGTATATTTTTAAGTTGAGTATCTATGGATACTTGAGTACCATCAAATTGAGTAGATTTGACAGGAGTAACTTTAACAGTTTTTTGTTTAATTGTTTCTGGTAATATTCCAGAATCAATTGTTGAAGAAGTAGCTCCAGTATCAACAAGTATTGGCACAAGTAAATCTATTCCATGTATTGAAAGTTTGGATGGAATAATTACTTGGGTTATTCTTGTATTATTACATACCAAAGGTATATTTGTGCTACAAGTTTTTTCAGTTTGAGTATTAATTATGTTTTGTTCTTCAGTAGTTATCTCAGTTATTTTGAGATCAGTTTCAGTTATTACTTGTTTTCTTTTTTCTAAGAGTTCAAGTATTTTTTCAAGTTTTTCTTCAATTTTAGCCATTTTGTTTTCTAGAGTAATTACTTGGTTTTCCAAAGTTCTTATCTTTAAGTTTTCCCATTGAGTATTATTAAGTGTAGTATTTTCTGGGATAGGTATGTTGAAGTTTTTTGTAATACAGTTATTACAAATTTGTTTAAGACAAGTTTGGCATTTCCATCTTCTGTCGAAGGCTGGATACCATTTACAGATATGACAACAAATGTTGTCGCTACCTGACCTATGTTTCCAGGAATGTTTACATTCCATAGTTCCAATTATTTAGTCTATCCATAAGGATATTAAGTGAGTCTTCTTCTTCAGGAATTTCAACCTCTTTGGTTTCAAATCCTTCTAAAGAACATATACTCCAGATTTCTGAAGTATCTGAAATATCAGATGTAATTTCAAGTATATCTTCATTAATGGTGTTTACTAAGTTTGCTTCTTCATTAAATAAGTTATTTCTGTTTGGACAGACAGATGATAAGTGTCCAGGTTTTTGACAAGCATAACAAGTTATTGTTTTCTTGTAGTTTTTGTTTGGATTGTATTTAGTAACATGTTTGTCTTTATTAAGATAAGGTTTCTTAGCAGTTGATTTTCTTATGTATTTTCTTTTGACGTAGTTTCTTTTAGGTTTTGCAGGTTGTCTTCTGGGAGTTGGGTCATCAGGATGTCTCCCATATTGTTGTGGAGTGTAGATATTTTTACAAAAACCTACATTCTTTTGTTTTAAGTCTCTCTGGATTTGTATATAAGTACATCTAGTCTTTAGTTCACTAATAACATGTTGAATTCTAGTTCCCATGTTATCAAAAAGTTCTTCTTTAGGTATTAAGTTCCAAGAATCATGGATTTCTTTTCCTAAAGGTCCAGGTAATTTTGAAAAAAGTCTTTCTCCTAAGTCTTTAGAGAAATAGTTTCCAGAGGTGCAAGCTAGTGATAAAAAGTCTATTAAGAAATCTATAACCTTATGCCAATCATACAATTGGATTTGTTCTAGATCTCTCATGGCTTCAGCTTGTCTTATAGTTAAGCCAGTGTTTGCTTCTCTTCCAGTAAGAAGTGTGTGTATTTGGTAAGCAAAGTTGTGTATACTATTTCCTTGCATTGCTAATTCTGCAAGCTTATCAGGAAATTTTAGTTTAAAAGCTTCCCATGCTGCTCTAGCAGTTCCGCCTAAGTAATTTTCTGCTATTTTAATCATTTCTTCTCCGTCATTGACGTAAGGGTGTTTTGATTCAAAGTCTCTTATTATAAGTGCAGTCCATTGTTCAATATAGTTAAGGGAGGGGGGTATGCTCCTTTAGGAGTGAAGTATGCCTTTAGTAAAGGTTTATAAAGGGAAAATTTTAGTCTGTCTCTGGTCCACTGGAATAATTCCAGTGTCTCCTGTCCCAATCATCAGTT
>NC_044919.1:11683074-11683706 GCF_003576645.1 Ipomoea triloba | reverse complement strand
ATTGACGTAAGGGTGTTTTGATTCAAAGTCTCTTATTATAAGTGCAGTCCATTGTTCAATATAGTTAAGGGAGGGGGGTATGCTCCTTTAGGAGTGAAGTATGCCAGTTGGTTCATTACTGAGTATTTGTACTTCATGAGGCATTTGTTTTCCTAAAGTTCTTCTGTTAGGATTATTTTGATCATAAATAGTTACAGCTCTTCTGGGAGGATGTCCCAAATTATAGCTCATTTGTTCAGGATTAGTTCTGGGATATGAAGTAGTAGGATGTGATGAAGCAGTTGCTTCATTTTGTCTAGAGTTTATTGTTTCAATATCTGCAAAGTTTTTGACAGACATTGGTTCAGTTTCTGATTTTGTTTCTTCAACAAAATCTTTTTTGAATTGTTCAATATCCATCAGATATTGGTGAAGTATATCTTTTTTTGCTAAGTTTTGGTTTAGTTTTTCAATTATGTTTGTGTCTACATTATTTTCTAGTTCTTCATTAAGTAAGTTCATTAAGTGTTCACTATGTTTAATCTTTTGTTGGATTTGTTCTTCTGTTAAATCCATTAGTTTTCTTCTTCTAGATCCTTTTGATCAGAAGCTTCATAGTTTCCAAATCTTAGGCATAGAGGTCCATTTTTTCC
>NC_044919.1:11678412-11679281 GCF_003576645.1 Ipomoea triloba | reverse complement strand
GGTTTTAAAGTTTCAGGTTTAGTCACAAAAGTTTCAATCTTCCATTCTTCTCCAGCTAAAAGAGAAGATGAGATTGGTTTTGGTCCAAAGAATTTTATCCCTTTGGACTCAATAGTTTTGACAATACTGTCAATTTTGATTTTGTATTTAGGACAGACTTGAATAGATAATTTTCCAATGAAAATTATATCTACTGACAAGTTTGCTCCTTGGAAGTTTCCGAATCCTTTAGTTTGGATTTGGAAAAGGAATTTGTGAATGTCTTTTAAAGCTATAGTGTAATCAGGAANTCTAAAGCAGTTATGAGTACTTTAGCTCCGTACTCTTTTCTGATCAATCCTTTGATCACAACAGTTATCATTCCAAGATGAACGTAATTCATCTTTTTAAGTTTAAGTTGCTTAATACTCTCTTCAGTCATTAAGCTAAAAGTTTCTGCTCTTCCGTCTGGAATTTCGAGCATTTCTGATCTATGAGTTTTGATTAAACTAGAGTCATTCTGCATGAATCCAGTTCTGTACAAAGTAGAAGGTCTCAAAGTATTGATGAAGTCATTTGACATTACCTCAGTATCTCTGTCAATATTAACAATTTGTTCTATAATCTGAGTATTTCTACTCTGATTAGGTCTAAAAAGTCTTCCTACCCATGTGGAACTAGTAGTTTGGTCTAAAGTTGTGGTTCTGGAAGAACTCGGTTCTTCAGAAATAGTTCTTGATGTTCCAGTAAAGGGTCTCATTTCTTATTTAGTTCCTCTTTATAATCTTTAAGGTTATATACTAAGAAGTTTGTTTGTTTCTTTTTTGTAAGTTGCCTAGTTTCTGTTGACACTTTAATTTGTGAAAACTTCTGGGAAAGTTGGTCTATTG
>NC_044919.1:11671689-11677412 GCF_003576645.1 Ipomoea triloba | reverse complement strand
ACACAATTAGTAAAAAAAATTAAAAAAAAATAAAAAAAAATAAAAGACATGAAGTTTATGCAATTATCAAGTTGTACATATAATAATATCATGAGATTGATTGCCTTCCCAAAAAAAATCATGAGATTGATTGCCAATGTGAGTACAAAGCCAGAATAGGAACAATTTGTGTCCATCTCTCATCTCTTATTCATGCATGTACATGTGACTTTGTGTACCAATGCAACAGTCCAAGTTCTTCAACTAAATTTATAATCCCCCCCCCCCCCAACCTCAAACACTCAATGTAAATAAGGAGATTTATTAGCAGAGAGGATGAAGAATGTAAAAGCTGACACTAGATACAGATTTAGTCTTCGGCAAAACTATGCTATTAAGGAGTAATTCAATTCAATGATACTATGTGGTAAAATTAAGATTTACCACTTTCAGTCAAAAAGGATAAGCCTCCAGCTTTATGTTATTGCAGTGTCACTATACTGTAAAACTATTGATTACCGTGGGGCTGCTGGATGCATCATCTGCTGCCCTTCTGATATACATGGCTTTAGTCAATCTTCTTGCTCTAGATTTCATTGGTTCAAAGATGTATGGAAGCATAAAGTTGCATATCAAGAAACAGTTCAGAATCAACACTGTTTCTAAACAAAAATGTCTCAAGCAAAGCATTATATCGGGTAGAAATTATAGAGGAAGTAAAGAATACCTTCCCTTGATGGAATTTCAAGGCCTGGTGCATTCTAGAATGAGTGGTTCTCCTTAAGTACAAGGAGCACTAACACACATCCTTCAAAGACAAAAAAAATTGTCAAAAGTAATCTCATTCCTTCTTCATAAAGATTAGTGCTCTGTACAACCAAAACTGAAGTTGATGTCTTTATCTAAAGGCAACAGCCCACTCCAAAAACTAACCAAGATTGTCATCTTTCTAATAATTTTTTTCAAATGTCTATAAACATTACAACTATGTCATTTGCAATGCATTAATTCATTCTAAAAAGTAGAAACCAGTCCAAAATCACCATTCAATTATAGGTTGCTGCCTATACAAGGACATTATTGTCCCATATTGACTACAATGTAATTCACTGTAGCAGCATAAACACCCAAGAGTGGGCAGCATAGACTACACTGTAATTCACAAGAACTTAAATTTCATGTTATTGTAAGGCATATGTAAAAGTAAATATTCTGCAACCAGAACCAGGTCCAGTCAATACATTGAAGAGAAGACACTTAATAGTCATGAAAGCCAAGTGAACAAGGATTACAGCTACTACACACAAGTTACCTGATCAATACCACATACCTTTAAAAGGCATTAAAAAAGACCACTATGGTTACCACTAGTAAACTAAAACCCTAGGTTAATAATACAACACGATTTAACACGGAATCTTGAAGAAAAAGTTCAAAAAAATCACCAAATCGTCATACAATTACAATAGAGTTGCTGTATTTACTCAGAGTTAAGAATAAACCTGCTGATCGGGAATACGTGGACGACGGTAGCTAAGGTGGAGGCGGTGGCGGTGGTTGCGTCGGCGTCGCAGGGGAGCCGGTGGTTGCGTTGCGGTGGTGGAGACCGTGGAGATCTCGACAAAGTAGATCGGCAGGGGAGGCAGCGTTGGTCTCGGCTATAGAGTGGCGCGGCGTTCCGAAACGACATCATTTGCAGATTGAAGGAGGGAACGACGGGTGGGAGTGGAGACGGCGGCGGCTTTGGCCGTGGAGTGGCGACGGGGAGTCGATTGGTGCATATCTGCGTTGGCCCATCGAGTGGCGATGGCGACATTGAGATCAGATCTAACATTTTAACTAAAAAATTAAAAATTAAAAAAGAAAAATAATAAGCAACTGCGTCCGAAGTTCCCACTTCAGATGCAGCTGGTATAACGCTACGAACCAGCCGCGTCCAAAGTGGTACTTTGGAGTTCGGACGCAGCTGGTCCATTTTTTTTAATAAAAAATAAAATATAATTAAATACTGGACATTTTAATTACAAAAATGCCACCGCGTCACTTTAAGCGTCCGGAGTTGAAACTTCGGACACAAATTGTCCTATATTTTTGATCAATTTTGTACTAGTGACACTTCAGGTAAAGGATCCATCACAATCACATTTGACTTCAAGCTGTTTTAGTCTTCACTCAGTTCTTGGAGGAAACGTATTACCTGATCCGTGTCTCTCTCTTTTCGAATTTCATCCACAAGATCACATGAACACCTCGGTATACATTTACAAATCGAAAGAGGTTGCAATGTGTTCATCTGTTCCCATAATGTTCTGCATCTAGTATAGTATTCATTGATCGAGAGTGTACCTTGCTTGAGATTATAAATCTCACTTTGCAATACGGAAATACGTTGCACGTCACACTGCGAGAATCTTCCTCTCAGATCCTCCCAAACTTCCTTGCCTCTGTCAATGTGCATGATGCTTTGAGCTATAGAAGGATCCATAACTTTGAAAATCCAAGAACAAATCATAAGATTGCATCGTCTCCACGCTGGAAATTGAGGTTGATCATTGTCTAGTGCTTCGATTGATCCATCAACCAAACTCCATTTGTTCTTCACCTCTAACGCGATACGCATGGATATACTCCATGAACCGTAATTTAAACTGCCTACGAGCGGAGGAGTAACTAGGATTGCGTTGGGGCTAGCGTTGCTGTTTAGGAGCAGAGGATTCTCCATATCATCTGCAAAACTTCTCTGATTCTGTGACGACAGATTCCTCTGCGGAATCGTCGTGGAGCTAGGGCGGATCGGCGATCGACTCATCGGCAAAACTGCCTGTGCTCCCCGGCTCTAATACCATGACGCAAAACAGTATGCATGCAAAGCTAAGTGAGTTGGATAGAAGAATGGTAGATATTATTCACGAGTGTGGAGAATGGGAATATATTCTGTTATAGAGAGGATGCAGAGATGAATCACTATATATATACAAACTGCTATGGAGGGAAAAGGGAGTTATAACTAACTCCTTGAAATGTTTAATGACATTGGTGCGCTTCTCCCTGCTGAAGCTACGTCACCCTCCAACAAATTAGAAATTTGGTTAAACGTACAAGTTGAAGGATTTCTTCCCCCCCTAAAACTAGCCATCATAAATTAGGTTAAACATTTCAAAATTGACAATTTCATACTAAATTTGAAACATTGATTTAAATTTTATCCAAACTTTTAAATGTCATAATTTCATACTAAATTTAAATTCTAGATGAAACACCAATATAAATTTGGTTAGAACATTTTAACGTAGTCTAATCCCTTAGCTTTAAAAAATTGATCATCACATAGCTTCTTTAATGCCAAGCTCCCTACCAACCTTCAGCCTCCCTGAACTGCATCTGATCTGTTTTGCGAGTGTTGCAGTCATATATTGTCTCCTATTTTGGGTAATATATATATGGAATAAGGGCCAAATTGGCCACTGAACGTAACGCGATAATGCAATTAGGCCACCGGACCAAAAAAACGTGCAATTACATCACTCAACGCTGCAAATGCCTTCAATCTCACCTGGTAGCCGGTTTATGACCCTTTCTTCCGGTTGATTGCTGACTGGATGATTACTTGGCAATATTTATTCTTTTTCTTTGTTTTCCTTTCTTCCAGCGTGTATATTTCTCTACCATTTCACTTCTCTTCATCCTCGACTCAGATCTCTGTCGTTCCTCACTCAAACATCGTCATCTTCTTCATCCCATTTTTTTTGTTCAGGACTTCACGCCATCTTCATCCTCATCTTCTTATCATAATTTTCTAATCATGTACAACATCATTAAACCACATCATCTTCATCGCCCAAGCAAGAATCGCCGAAAAGCACCATAGGTCGCCGGAAAATGAGCCGGAGCTTGCTGTCGTTGTTGCCATCGCCGGAGGAGGAGAAAGGTCGTCGGAAATGCTGTTGTTACTAACCTTGGTCTGGTCCTGCGTCTTTTGATTTTTTTTGGGGTCAACATTGTTGAATCGTCGGGGTAACAGTGTTACCTTTAGAAAGACCAAATCGAGTTTGGAGAGAAGCAGCTAAGGTGGTGACACGGTGGGTGAAGTCGGAGTAAGAGATTCGGTGACCAGTGGCTGAGTTAATGAGTGCAGTGGAGGAATTCGGCCATGGAAAGGTGTGTTGAAGAGACAAAGCGTATTGGGCGACAGTGAGGGCTAACGATTCCTCCGGATCCCATTTCTAATCGTTGAAGAGGCAATGAGGTTTCTTATCACTGTTATGTGTTTCTGTGCGCTGAGATTTTGCAGTGCGAAAAAAACTGCTAAGACGAATGATGGGCTTTTGGATCTTAAGAATCTAATGAGAGGTTTCTTGCCGTTCACACAGTCCTCACAGAGAAGCAAAGTTTATGCTATTGCGAACCCCCGTAAGAGACAAACGACTAGTGCGTACAAGGCAAATTCTGGTTAATGTTTCATTTTTGAGCTGGGAGGGTGGAAGCGCAATCGGTGGCTTGAGGCTTTGGAATATTCCAGTATGGGAGCAGAAACCGCTCATTGCCGACGACGATGAATTTGAGTTGGTGGAGTTGGTGCAGTCGCAGGAAAATAAATGAATTAAATGAAATATTGCCAAGTAATCATCCCAGTCATCAATCAACCGGAAGAAAGGGTCATAAACCGGCTACCAGGTGAGATTGAAGGCATTTGTAGCGTTGAGTGATGTAATTGCATGTTTTTTTGGTCCGGTGGCCTGATTGCATTATCGCGTTACGTTCAGTGGCCAATTTGGCCCTTATTCCTATATATATAGACTGCAAAAAGCTTATGATGATGGAAGGTTTCACAATGAGTATATTTGAACATGATTGCTATTTTTTTTTAAATAAAAGCATAATATTAAAGAGGAAGACAGCAAATAATAGATCCTTTTATTAATCATATTTCAGTGCAATATATATACAAGATATACCAAGTTCTAATATGACTATAAGACTAATAAAGATGGGGTATTATCATAGTAAAATACCTCTAGTAATGTCCACATCTAATTACTTACAACACTCACCCTTGGACATTACTATATCATACTCATGCCTCGTTGAAATCGCACAGAAAAATCCAGTGGAAAAAAACCCAATGAGAAAAAGAATAAATGATATATGTATGTTAATGTGTTGCACTAGCTGCCTCATTAAAAAACCTTTAATTAAGAAAATAATATCAAAACTCAATCAATGGAAAAAGAGTACATCTAGCTTTTTTCAGGATTGATTTAAGCAAATGACACCCCCTAAAATTAACAGTCTTCAAATACCACACATAAAAACATCTTTCTAAAAATAAGTGTAGAGAGGAATTTTGTGAACGAATCTTCTAGCTAGATTGTCACTAGAGTGAATATCTTGTATAAAAATATTGTGACTCTTCTAGAGTTCACATGGGTTGAATTTTAACGCTATATATATTTTGTCAAATATTCATAAACTACTCATCATTTATCATTTGTCCAACAGAAGCTTTATTGTATTGTCCTTATATAGGACAGTGAAAGTAAAACAAAGCATAACTAGTTTGGGACTTGGTATCATGTGTTAGAAATAATTATTTCCTGACATTGATATATATAATAAATGTTGTAATTTCATAAGGGACTCACGGTGATTGTAATACCCCGTATTTTATTAACATTATTATTTTATCCTAAGGTATTGACATACATGAGTTATGATCTCCCGATACTTCAAAAGAATTTTTATAA
>NC_044919.1:11670301-11670689 GCF_003576645.1 Ipomoea triloba | reverse complement strand
CCTTATGGATAGACTAAATAATTGGAACTATGGAATGTAAACATTCCTGGAAACATAGGTCAGGTAGCGACAACATTTGTTGTCATATCTGTAAATGTTATCCAGCCTTCGACAGAAGATGGAAATGCCAAACTTGTCTTAAACAAATTTGTAATAACTGTATTACAAAAAACTTCAACATACCTATCCCAGAAAATACTACACTTAATAATACTCAATGGGAAAACTTAAAGATAAGAACTTTGGAAAACCAAGTAATTACTTTAGAAAACAAAATGGCTAAAATCGAAGAAAAACTTGAAAAAATACTTGAACTCTTAGAAAAAAGAAAACAAGTAATAACTGAAACTGATCTCAAAATAACTGAGATAACTACTGAAGAACAAAA
>NC_044919.1:11592998-11656882 GCF_003576645.1 Ipomoea triloba | reverse complement strand
TGAAAAAAAAAAAAAAAAAAAAAAAAGTAGATAAAAGCATTTTCATGCATTATTAGAGGATATTTGAGTCAAATGGATCATTTCGGATGCATTTGGAATCAATGGGAGCCAACATGTAGCTAAAGAGATGGCTAAAATACTTCCAAGAGAGCCATAGAGTGGTGTTTCAATGGTCTTAGTCATTTAGGCAAGCCAAGGAAAATGTGGAACAAAAGAGCAATAAGTTGCAATTTTCGCTCATCTTGACCACTATTCAGTATTTGGATAAAATCCCAGCGTAGAAATGTCTAAATGAGGTGATCTATGCTCCATTAGAAAGAAAACGCGAAGGACTACAACTTTCATGACGACCACAAAGTCCAGTTCTAACGTTAAAGGGGTCAAAATTGGCCTGGAAGTCGAAACTGCGTTGTAGAGTCGCCGGACACAAATATGAGATTTTACGCACGGTCGCTTGCACAAGCGTGCCTAGCCCGTGCGACTACTCGTCTTTTGACCGCTCTCGAATCCTAGGCAGTTGAGAGCTATTTTCCTTAATTTCCTTTCATCATTATCTTCAAGTTAGGTTCTTTATCATATTGAAAGCTTGTATTGAAGGATTCATGCTTGGATTTCAAGAATTGTTCTTCCATTGTCAATAGAGAAGTTCTTCCTTCCTTTATCTATTTCATTTGCAATGTTTATGCTTTATACTTGTGATTTTGCTATGTTTATGTTCGATATGTGTGAGTAGTTTGTTTATGGGCTTAGATTAGAGTTGTATTGCCTATCTTAATGTTATTCTTGTGATTATTGCATAAGAGGTGTAAAACTCAATCTAGGGTTCTTTTCTTGTGAGATGTTCTTTTGTAGATGAGTTTGCACACACCTTGTCAATACTCGTCTAGTACGAAATTTGGCAACCGGTCGAGTAAGGAGTCCAGGGGTTAGCATACCCCAAGGCTCGTTTCACAACCACCAACTTCTCTTAGACCACATTTCATGAACTTCAGGTTTACTTACGAGAGTAGGGAATGTTAAAGGTCAAGATTACTTGAGCCTAATGAGGATGATTGGTAGCGTCACGAGAGTGGGACAACCCCTGTATTCTTATTCGGCCTAGCATTGGATCACGAGAGTAGCGTGTTAGTACATCGAGTTGGTGTTGGCAATCTTTGAACCCAAGGTTGAATTTGACTCCCTTAATCCCATAAATTATAATTATTATAGCATCTAGAAGGTGATATTCCCTAACTTGAGTCCTATCTTTTCCTATTCCGTTTGTTTCATATTTTTAGTGTGTTTATTAGGGTTAATATATTTATCCATGTTTATGAGTGTGTTTGGATTCTTATGCGTTCAAGGTTTTAGTGAATAAAAGTCTAATAGTTTCACAAGTACGTGCCATATCACCAATCCCTGCGGATACGACAACTCTTCACCCATAATACTTAACTACTATTTTTTATAGCGATCACTCGACATACAAGTTCGAGTGTGCTTCTTATTTTTTTAACCTTCCATAGCAATGACGGGGTCCAATTCACGCAACTCTCATATATGGCTCTCGTAACAGCCAACTCACCCCGGACGGGAATGAGCTCAATTGGGTTGTGAGCCAGCAAACCCTCTCCATGAGGTCGACAAGAGACTTATACACTAACTCAACAACAACCGCAATGGTCGGTCGGCTGCAATTACCCCACCTCCAGCCCTAGGCCTCCAAGACGGGGTGGCTGCCATCCAACAAGCCGCTACCTTGCAAACCCGCCTCATTGAGGGTCTTTAAAGACTAGTGCAGCCCCCTCAACTTGGTACTGCAGCTCCGCATGGGGTTGCGCAAGGGTAGTTGACCCTCACCCTGGCCCCTCAGGGGGAAAGCATGGCACCAAGCACCCGGCCTCCACAAATCGAAGGAGCTCAAGCTGATAGGGAGGTCAATTCGCCTCGATTGTTGGATAGGTAAGGAGGAGGTGGTGTTGGGCGAGATGGATGAAAGCACCAGGGAGTAGAGGGAGGGAGTGCGACTTGAGCCATGTTTTCCTTGGGACGGTTGGATGCTTGAGTACCGACACAAGGCTGTCTAGGGCCGAGGTTGACTACAAACGACTTGCATCGGGAGGATTCATCTATGAGGAGTTTGGTGGGCCACGAGCACACACCATGATGAGGTTGATTAGCTGCGAAAGCGGATGGATGAGCTCCGGAAGAAGATAGATAATAGATAAGAATTTAAAATCCTGAGGTAATTATTTTATCACATTACGCTTGTAAAAATTATAATGAAATTAATTTTCCTAAATAAATTGGTAAACAATATATCACAGTTCCTTTAGGCGAAATTATATTTTACAGTATAGTTTATTGTTTGGTATATTTTGAATATATTATATATTATTTTGCTTGAAAAATACTGTTGTTTGAAATTGTTTAGCTACTTTTCAATGAATTGTTATTGACAATTGTTTGTATTAAATATTTTTTGATAAACTATTTTACAAAGCAAAATGTAATATTTAGTATTGTTAATACAAACGGGATATACATCGATTTTTGTGTATAATCGACATATATTCTTCTTTTTTTTTAATCTATGCAATAGACGCTGATTCTAATGTAGAATCGGCGTCTATTATATTATTTAAAAAACAAAAAATTAACGTTGGTTCTTAAGCAGAACCGATGTCATTTATTTATTTATTTTAAAATACAATATATGTTGGTTCTAGGGTAGAATTGATCTATTGTATTAATTTATTTTTTTAGCAAAATTAATAACGTCGGTTATTAAGCAGAATTGACGTTGTTTATTTTTTTTGGTATTACTTTTTTTAAAATTATAGGCTTCAATTTTTTGGGAGAACCAACGTCTGTACTACGGTATATACGTCTGTTCTTCCTTAGAATCAATGTCTAATCTATTTATTTTAAAAAAATATACATCGGTTTGTGTATAACCAACCTATATATGATAGCGCAAATTTTATCGTGGACCACAGACCACCAAGCATTGTGGTCCAAGTGACAAAACGGCGTCGTTTTGATTAATGAAAACAGACGGATGAAACTGCCTCCATTTCGCGCAACTGCAGTTCCCTTTCAACATAACTGTAGTATCAGTTCAACACAACTGCAGTTTTAGATGGATGAAACGGCCTCCGACAACTGCAGTATTAGTTCAACACAAATGTAGAATCATTTGAGATGAACTGTAGTATCAGTTACAGACACAACTGCAGTATCTGTTCAACACAACTACAGTATCAGTTCAACACAAATTCAATATCAGTTTAACAGAACTGCAATATCAGTTTAACACAACTGCAGTATCATTTGAGATGAACTGTAGTATCAATTACGGAGATTTACGGGATCCGTTTCTCCCACTTATTGGAACGACGTCGTTTTGTGACCTTGGTCCACGGTATAAGAACTGATATGATAGTATAGACATTGATTGGTGAACCGACGTCTATAATTTAGTATACTATGCCCATGCTTTTTATGTTACTTTAATAATCGACTAAAATTAGGAAAAATAACCGACGTTAAAGGCTATAATTGTAGTAATGAAAAAATATTATATTTTAACTAAAAAATATTACATATATATCTCATGTGAGACGGTCTAACACAAAATATACTCATGATATTATCATATTTGATTATTAACTATCAATTTATTCTCTTTTTGTCCCTTCACTTTTTAAAATCATTACGAATTCAATCCAGAATGGTAAGATCATCCTCACCTTTCAAACATTTTAGAAGTAATTTGATTAATTTGTACGTTTTTTAAAGTTAAAAGGTCAAAACGATCAAATGAGTAATTAAAAGATAAAAAGTAGTTGAACTATATGTGCAAACCTCATCCAATAAATACACATATAATATGCACACAATTTAATAATAAATAAATATATAAATGCAATTAGTGCAATAGTGCAATGACAATCTTCTAGAGAAGTATAGTAGGATGGGGACCAGATTTCCTCCAGAAAATGCTATTTGGACTTGGGAGTTGAAGTTCAAGTTGCCTAGCTTGTTACAAGTCGTTTTAAGTGAAGTTATTGCATATAATGTGAAAAAGGATAGTACATTGTGGGCAGGGTCATTGACAATGTGTCGTTAGTGTTTCACAAATATCATGCTTGTCGACGTTCGTGTACAAATGAATTAATTGTACGTGGGTCCAAATTCTATCAAAAAATATTTGAGTATAAATTAACACTATCATATTTTTGTTGAGATTTATTTTTGACAAATAAACCAATTTAATTCTTTACCAATAAAAATTTAAATTTGTTAACGAAAATCTGTGAGTGCATTATTGAGATTCATATATATCTAATTCAATAATCAATATTTGTAAATAAAGATATAATAAAAATATAAAGACAACTGAATTAACATTTCAATCATTTATTTTTTCACTTGAAATAGTAAAATTTTATTTTCCTAATATATATATGTATGTATAGATATCAATCATGCCGCAATGTTGGAAAAATGAAAGTCCTAACAAGTCATATCACTTTGAAAATTGAAGTAAATTTCAAAATTTTTCAGTTTTCACACTTACTCTGCGACAGTATTGACGCATGGCCCAAGAGAACTCAAAGCAATCGTTATTAATGTGTGAACTTTAGTCTATACAACTGTGTGAATCATATTATCAAATAATATATATTTAATACATAAATAATACGCTTTTAGTATATTAAAAATGTATGTTATATTCAGAAAAAATACATTATTTAAATATTAAAAGTAAATTATTTTAAATTATTTTATATAATTTACATTCAATACATGAATAATATATTTTTAGTATATTAAAAATGTACTTTTTCTTATGATTCACACGATAATTTACCAACTCAAAACATCATGAGTCATGACCAACATTTGAATTAATTATTGAATTTTAATTTTAATTCAAATTTTTACTGCAATCTAATATATTTGTAGTATCTGCTCAATTTATAATTCAATTTTAATTTATAGAAAAATTTACAATCATTATCTCAATGTATTATAACTATAGTCAATAAAGAATCATAAAAAAACTTTTAATTTGTTTGTCTATAATTAATTTGTAATTGTCAAATTAACGGTACCACCAATTTATTTAATACCTTAATTTAGTTGCACCACTATTCAAGTCCATATCTTTTCAGTCCACAGTTACTTGTCAATTGAATCATTTAAATTGATTGTCCCCGCCAATTAAACAACTAGATCAATGAAGACAATGATTGGGTAAATTAATTTAGACTAATGAACATACTACTCATTTATAAATTATAATCGGGACCCAGGGTGGGCGAGATAGGCACCCGCCCTGGTTCCAACTCCTAACATTGGGAGGGGCTTCTTAGTTTGATTTTTTATTTTTTTATGAAGTTAAAAAAATGTTTATATATGTAAAGATTTGAATCCATGACTTCAAAATTATTTATTAATTTTAAATCTACTTAATAATTACAACCATTTGATATATTTATCTCAGTTAATAGATATATAGTAGCAAACGTTGAATTAATTTATAATTACATTTCATATAGGGGCTCAAATCATATGAACTTTTACAATAAATATTTATCTAAAATCATGAGTATCAACTGAATTTAAGATGACCTTACACCTACAATACCACAACAAAGATCTAAGATATGATTTACATTGCTATTACAAAATGGCCTTCTACAAAATTTCAAAGTAATATTTTAATTTTAATCCCCTATTAAACATATATCACAATTCCATTTAAATTGTACACTAGTTTATCTATATTTAAAATAAATTTTTAAATATCTCCATTTTTTTATTTGCAAGTTTTTCCCGAGTTTAGTGTCTTACATTTTTAAAAATTAGTATTTGTAAATTGATGTTTATTAATTCTTCCCTGTAGCATATCTTGTTTCCTACTTCTATGCAGTGTTGCAAATTAAAATCCCGCCAAGGCATCGGGCATCGGCTGCCCGCCCAAGCACTACCTAGGCTGTTTAGGCGCTAACTGCCTAGGTCTCCTAGCCCACCTAATCGGCCTATACTATTAGTTATTGTTGATTTTTAAATGTGCTATTTCACTCAAAACGATGTGTCGTTTTGAGCGAAAAAAATCTTAAATTGTTCAAGTTCTATCTAAATGTTTTTTAGGTTAATATTTAATATTTTAGTATTTTTAGGTTAATATTTAATATTTTAGTATTAACTATTAAAGTATTTGTTGTAATTTGGCTTCTCAATTAGCTCAGTTCTCGCGTGGTGATTGCCCGGTAATTGCTTAGGATTATATATATATGATAGTGTAGTGTAGATAAGGCAAAGGAGAAGAAGAATAACAAGAACACAAGATCACAAAAGCTCAAAAGCCACCTTTTATTCATCCATCAACATGTATATATATACAATAGTACAACTCTTCATTTCTCAACATAATGAGGGAGTTGGAAAGTGGCAAATGAAAAGTCTCAAAATAATGGCCATTAGTAATATAGTTATAACAGTATTAAATAGTTTATAATTATTAGTCTTAAAAATTTTAAAAAATATAAACAGATTTAAAACGAAAATACACCGGTCCCAAGGCCCCGATTAATCACCGCATAATCGCCGCATAGGGCCTAACCATTTTTTCAACCATGCTTCTAATCTTCTATGTTATGTTTAATTTTGAAGAAATAAACTAAGCTAAAAAAGAAAATAAAGAAACAGACAAAAGCAATTGTATGACAACCAAATCATTTATTTATGATAAAGATATTGCAGAGAAGTAACAGTAAGGCTACTTCACTACAAGCATATATATATTATTACAGATCAGATTGCCAATACACTATTTTATATGCATGTACGAAGTGTATATATAGTGGTGAGGCTTAAGGCTTTGTTGCATCCACAGCCTCTCCCTCGTATGAGCAGCACTTTTGGCAGCCTCCGTGGTAGCCTTGCCCGCAGCAACCGTACTTGCATCCTCCTCCGCCGTGACCGCCGTGGCCATAGCCACCACCACCGCCACCGCCATGTCCACCGTGCCCATACCCGCCACCGCCGTGTCCTCCGTGGCCATATCCGCCACCTCCATATCCTCCTCCACCACCACCATAATGGTGCTTATCATCTCCAACAACACCATTTGCTTTCTCAGCTTTCGTTGCTGTACCAGCAATATATATAATTAGCTAATTAATCAAATTTTGCCAAAATAGAAATTGCAAAATACATATGTACAATCAGGGGCGGAACCAGGAATGTCTATAACAAAATATGATATGAATCATAAATATATTTTTCCGCCTCTTTTGCGGGTGGATGAGGCTTGATCTCAGTCAATATCAAATTTTAAGGAACAATCAATTAAAAACTACCTAAATATCTTGTAATTGTATATAAATTTTACTTATATATATAAATATAGAAATCTGTTCAAATGTGGTCGCGCCTTCCCGTGCGGTTTACACCACTCAATGTTACGAAAATGCATAAAAACACCGCATAGCTCCCTGTTTCTAATTGTGCATTTCTGAACACTGTGTGATGTATTTCTTAACATTGAGTGGGTAAATTGCACGGCCGCACGGGAAGGCGCGGCCACACCTGAACATGACCCTATATATATATATATATATATATATATATATATATATATATATATATATCCTGTGCAGCTGTGTGGTCACTCAGCATTAGATATGTATAAATGCATCACTAAGTGTTCGAAAATGCACCATTAGGTGTTGTGCATTTTTTGGTGTGTGGTGCATTTATACGTTTAATTCTGCTGTATTTCCAAATAATGTGTGGTGCAATACGCTCTGGATCCCTATGTACAATATATAACATTTAACACATATGAATATGATTAAAAAAAAAAAAAAACACATATGAATATGATTAAATTCAAATGTAAACTCGATAATACGATTACTAAAAATTTAAATTATATTGAAATGCATATTAGATTTTGGATATACATGCATAAATTATTTTTACTAAGGCTAATCAAAAACATATTTTAAAGTTTCTACATGTCATTAATTATGATGGCACCTCCGAACTAGAATGTTTATGCTCGCTAGCTACTTGCTAGAAAAAAATGTTAAATTGTAGTAAATATGAATGATGATGAACTTACGGTCGAATGAAGTAGAAGTCTCGGCCATTTCCCTGGCCGTAACCTCAGAAGCGATGAAGAGAAACACGGCCAAAGAGAGGCCAAGGAGAACAAAAACCTTTGAACTCATTTTTTAAAACACTTTACTATGTAAGATTGATAGTTGAAGGGTGAAGAAAACTGAAGAAATCATGTGTGTATTTATAGGAGGATTGAATGCGTTCACATTAGTACGTAGAGACACGGCTCATTAATAGGGTTGGGCCACGGTGCTGCTGGTGGTTGAGTTTATGGTTTTCAAATCTAGACAGAGCTTTCATACTTTGACTTGGCTATATGGTTACAGCAATTTTTTAATAATAATAATAATAATAATAATAATAATAATAATAATAATTCTCATATATTCATCCATGGCTGCGATGGAGTTAAATAGACTTTCAATAAATTTAAATTTTTTGAAAATATTGAGTGTTTACAACAGAAGTCTTTAGCTTGCCTTAAAGAAAATTTGTAGTAAGAGCTCACTAAGTGTAACAATTAAGCTCAATGAAAAGTAAAGAGATAATAGTATTGAAATTGAGTCAAAGATTTTTATAGTGGTCCGGGTAAACTATACTACTCTTTTCCTTAACAAAAAAGGTTTCACTAATATCAACTCAATACAAGTTAAAAGGTAGTCTTTCACTCTAGTTATAAAACAAGCCAACTATGTTACTCACTTACTTGTTGAACTCCTTTAGAAATTCTTCGAATGGTTTTGATACTGAGTTGTGTGTTTTTTAGTGCATGACTTCTTCAAGGATTATCCACCAAGTCCCCTTGAGGGAAGCTCGTCAAATCCTTGAGATAAGGAATCTTAGTCTTAAAGAGTAATTAGACATAATCTAAGTTGATTCTTGAAGCCCTAAAACATTGAAAATCGCTTGTGTACTCGACTAATAGAATTTTGTTTGCTCATGAGAGTATTTGTAACTTGGTGACTTCTGCAACGAACGCTTCTAAAGTTGCTCTTTATGTAGAGTTGATTGGCCTAAAAATTTGAAGGATTGAAAGATTTCCATTAGCACTTTCTGAAATTATAGGTGTTCAAAAGCTGACATCTCTCTCTCCTCATTTTTTCTTTTGCAACACCGGACCATTAAATTAGGTAAAAACTATTTTTTTTTAGGTACGTGAAAGGTGAAAGGTGAAGGTGGAGAATAAGTCGATAAAACAATCATATATATATATATATATATATATATATATATATATATAATTCGAAAACAATAGGATTTATAATTTTACAAAAAATAATCCCAACAACAACAATTCAACCTAGTACGTAACCAAGGTTTGAATTTATTTATAAAATAAATAAATACCGAAAATAGAATTTTCAATTTTGAGAATATAAACCCAACACAAGAAACGAGGAGGAGAAGAAATTCGAGTCGCGCGTACACAAACTACAAGAAAAATCGTAATTCGCAACGAAAAAATTTTGTCGCAAAAACGCAAAATTCCGTTGCGAACCGCGTTTTGCAACAGAATTTTGCATTTTCACGTCAGAGTTCATTCCGTAGCGCAGCCTCTAGGCTTGTCATATTTCATTTCGTGACAAAAATAATCCGTCGCGAGTAGTGGTGACGAAAATGGCAACGGAATTTTCTGCCGTGAGTAGTGCTACTCGAAAGAGAATTAAAGACTTAAAGAAATTCAAACAAAAAAGTAGTATTTATTTATACTATCATTTTTAGACTAAGTATTTAGATTATCGTTTTTACAAAATTGCAAACAATTATTTTAGTGACAATTATAATCAATCTCTCATATATTATCTTGCATTATAAACTTTGAATTACCAATTCAAATAAACAAATTCAACATTCAATTACATATGTATGAACATCTCCTATATAATCTTGCATTGATATACTTTGAAATATTTATTTAAAAATAAACATTGGGCATTATCTCATTCGCCCAATACGCGTGAAAAACTAGTATATATATGGCCGGGTCCAGAAAACGTTAATTGGATTTGGATGTTGAGGACCAAGTTGCCACGTTACATGTCATTGCAAAACTTATTATGAATAGGACGTGTATATATATATGGCCATTGTCAATGTTGAACTCTTTCAAAAATATCACGTTCACACTCATGCACGTACAAATGGATAAAGTTATTGTGGATACCAAATTTTATGAAAAATATTTAGTATACATTATTAATATTTTGTTGTGGGTTTATTTTGTTAGAAATATCCATTTAATTATAACTCGTTCCTATTTTATTGCTGCACAATTGATTAAATTTCATTTGTCGTAACCAAGTAGTTGATTTGCCCAAATCAACAAGCTTAATGGTCAACTCCTACAGAAAAATGAAACTTAAAATTTTGTGGTTATTATAAATTTTTTTGTAAAAAATTATAAATAATATTATATTAATAGAAATTATTAAAATGGTTGTAAGGGTATATTAAATTTAGAGTTTTAATGACTTTTACATTTTTTAATATAAAAAAATTTTAAAAAATTTATAAATGTTTGTCATATAGACTTTTATAAACTAATACAAATTAAAGTTGCCAAGACCTTGTGGTCTAGTAGTGACACCGGGTTGCACTCTCAGTGGAGGCGATATTGACTTTTTGTTACCTTCAATAGTACAGATTCTTGAAAAGTCTATAAAAAATTATATGAAAGTAATTTAAAATTTATAATTTTAAAAGTCTTTAAAAATTTATTAAAATTTTGATTGAATACACCTTTAGCTTCTGATTGCCCAAATTTTAGGTCTAATCCTAATAGACTATTGTCTTGTGCTCATACTTGGACAGATCCGCTCTGTATTATTGCTTTTGTGCTCATACTTGGACGAATCAGCTCTGTATTATTGTTTTAGAACTTTAGCCTTAACTAGGCCATACAAGAACAGAATATAGTTAAATAGAAGCAAATAAAAAATCCTTACAGTTAAGAAGAGCCAATACATGTGCTAATATAAAGCATAAAACTAGGACAATCGTAGAAATAATCTTACTGACTTAATTTATTCAACACTCCTTCAGTCTCCTTGTATGTCATCACTTCTATAATAATTTCAATTTTTTTTTTAAAAAGGGCTTAATTCACCTTATTTCTATAGCTCAAGTAGCTTTTCTATTTTTTGAAACGATTGACAAAAGCTGACCGACGATTATATGCCTCTTTAAATGATTTATTTAATTTTTTTTTGGAAGGAATGATTTATTTAAGAGTTAATTATCGATTTGGTCCCTCGACTATTAGGATTTCACTACTTTGGCTCTCGACAATTTTTTCTTGCTCAATTAAGTCCTCGACTTTGAAAAAATTAATCAATTTGGTCCTCCGTTTATTTTGGTGTTAAACATCCGTTAAATCAGGACCAATTAAATTGATAATTTTGCTATAGTCAAGAGACCATTTCGATAATTAATTTTGACTGAAATGGTCCCTTGATTATAGTGAAAATTACCAATTTGGTCATGATTTAACGGATATCAAATGATAAAATAAACGGAGGACTAATAAATTGGTTAATTTTTTCAAAGTCGAGGACTTAATTGGGCAAGAAAAATTGTCGAGGACCAAAATGGTGAAATCCCAATAGTCGAGGGACCAAATCGGTAATTAACTCTTTATTTAATTTGTTTCACCCTTCCCCACTTTTATAAATAAATTGAAATGAAATAAGTTATAATTCACGATTTCTTAGGGGATGGTAGACCAAACTAATGAAATTAGACTAAACTACTAAGGGTAACACTTGTGAGACCGTCTCACGGGTCTCAAACTGTGATACGGGTTGGATCTTTGATTAATGGGTCGGATTTTTGACTTCATTAATCAAAGATTCAAAGATCTAACCCGTCTTACGGATTGAGACTCGTGACAGTATCTCACACAAGTTTTTGTCAAATAGTAAAATGTTGATTTAAAACAATAAAATTAAGTGTATAATGATTACCTAGTAACCAAACTAGTATTGCTGTAGTTTATTTTTCTACTCAAAATAATAAAATTTCTTTACTTATTCTTGAAAATACATTGAAAAATCATTCCCCAACATATCAAAAACTCCCTAACAAGTCACACCACTCTAAAAAATCAAAATCCAAAAACTTAAAAAGAAAAATTTTTCCATTGTGCAAATTTTATTTGTGCAAGAAAGACTCAACCATTGAGACTTTACCACCTTCGTAACCAATGATATATATATATATATATATATATATATTTTATATCCGTGGAGGAGAGAAACCCCAAGGTTAAACAGGGAGCATTATGCTCATACCAAGACCCCTAATATTAGGGATACCTTGCTAATCATCTGCAAAGATTGTTAGAAAAAAAATACTAGTTTTCGATCTGTAAAACAATTCTAAAAACACATAATCGGACTTTACATATCCCACTAATTATTTCGTACTTAACAACCATGGATAATTCTTAAACTAGGACTCTATCTTGTAGTTAATACCGTACTAAATATTCATCACAATACATCGCAATGCCTTTTGATTAAAACTGTGTTTTAATAACTAGTCACCACAACCTTGACAGCATAACGTGATAAAATTTTAGTATTCTATCAATAAACTTGTAAAATATATAAAATATTTGATTGAATATATCAAAATCCACTTTACAGGTTCTTAATCAATAGATATTTCTTCTCATACAAATTCAACAACAAAAAATTTTCAATCTTCGGTTGTTCTAGTCTAACAAAAATTATTTTCTTTTAATTTTTACTCTCTTGACACTCTTTTAGAATTTTTCTCAAATTCTTTTTAAGGCTTTGTTTTTCCCCTCAAAAGACTCTATTGTGAAAGAGTGGATTCTAGTGAAAGTGGTGACACTTTTAACATTTTGAATCGAATTTGATCTATTGAAAAAGATAAAAAAGTAAAAAGATAAAAATGACCAAATAAATAGTTAAAAGATTAAAAGTGGCATAATTATATAAACCTCATCCAACAAATATACATATAATATACACACAATTTAAAAATAAATAAATAAATGCAATGAGTGGAATGACAAATCTTCTCGAAAAGTATTGTGGGATGGGGGACCAGATTTGCTCCAGAAAATGCTACTTGGACTATTGGGAGTTCAAGTCCAAGTTGCCTAACTAGTAGCTTGTTACATGTGGTTGTAAGTGAACGTACTTATTGCATAATATGAATAAGACATTAAAGTAAATTGTGGGAAGGGGCATTGGCAATGTGACTATGTTTCACAAATATACAAATGGATAAATTGTGGGTCCGAATTGTAATGAAAAATATTTAGTAGGAATAAGTGTTCGAATTGTAATGAAAAATATTTAGTAGGAATAAGTGTTAAATAGGTCTTCGAACTACCTACGATAATGTAATTAGGTCACTAAACTTATAAAAAAATTACAATTGACTCCTCAAATTAACTTATTGCATGCAATTAGTCCAATTTGTTAGTTTTCTCGGTTTTTAACAGGTTACCCCAAATTTGACTTTATAAAAATAATTTTAAATAAAATAATTATTTAAAATACTTTACAATAATTATTTAAAATTAAAAAAAAAACAAAAAAAAAAGAAGGTTATATATATAATTAAGTTCAAATGAGATGTGAACATGTGTACCATTGAGCACCGCTAATTTTACTCGATCTTGTGATTTCTAATGATTTTGACTTGGTAAATATAGATCACTACACCACTGCACAATTGCATTGGATGCACTATTGCACCAATCCTTAGATCTTGGCCGTTTAATCTAACATCTCAACGGTGCATAGGAGTTCATAGGTTCGCACCCGTAAGTAGTGGTTCCCACATGAATCGGAATATATATATATATATATATATATATATATATATATATATATATATATATATATATCTAAAAACACAATAAGTTTCAATGATGCTTATATCCCTGGTTTTTGTCCCTTTTTTAATTGCTTACCTTCTTGTACATTATGTTCTTAATGTTGTACACTACATTTTTATGGACTAGAATGCCCAGCATATTCCGTTACCATTAAAGTTGACTAAAGAACTGTTAAAGTATAAATTCATTTTCATCCACTCATTTTCCTTCTATATTTTCCCTATTTCTTGGCTTTTCCTTTCCTTATTTCCCCTAATCTTCCGTTTTTTTTATTTACACCAATTCACACTGATGCATTCGTATAACCATTCTGCTCTGCCTGTCTTTTGGCTCCTTCCGAAATGTTTACAATCCTCTCAACCTCATTGCGGTAATGTGCCAGAGCTTTTGCTCTTCTGGTATCCAAGTCAGCCTGTAGTTTTCATTTACCATGTTCTTAGTGATCCAAAATACAAAGGTTCAACTGATTTGCTGATTTAGATTGAAATCAGAAAATCAAACCTCGGTTTCCTCTAAATGGCATTTGGTTTTTTTTGTCTTTTTAGTCTCCCATTCATCAATTGTGTTTCTATGTTTGTGTAAAGATTTGATAGAAGGGATTTTGAGAGAGCTAGAGAGGAGACAAATGACTACTAATTTGGTGGTATTTGGTGTGAATTCGGCCATATCTCCTACACACCGAATACTGTCCAAATTGATACTGGCCAAATTGATACTTTTTCATATAAGAGAGAGTTTGAACTCATGAGTCCTGACCTTTTCCAAGGACAAGGGTGCACAGACACTACACCAACCAAGTTGGTTAAAAATTAAATAGAAAATATGAGTTTATAATGTAATTGATTTATATTTTGTTTTGATTTTAGAACCTCACAGGAATCTCAACTCCACCACGGGCATTGTAGATTTAATTTTATTTGGTTTTTTTTTTTTGTACTTTGATATTATTTCACATCGGCTCTACAAAAGATTAGGAGTAGTACTTAACTAGGTCAAATTTTTACACGCTCGTAAACTAGCTTTTATAGTGGAACTAAGAGTTTGATTTGAGTGAAAGCTATCCACCTATCTGGTTATCATTTTACTCTGATTAATCTCTTAATTGGTATCTACTACTGCAACGCGTTGGGAGTTAAAGCCAAGCCATTGTCGGACCCATATTTCACTTCCTATAAATTTCCAGATTATTGAGATGCAATTTGCATGCTGTAAAATGGAAAAATAAAAACAAATTGCTCCCTGTACCAGAATGCACCTCAGAATCAGTTTCTTGGATTATGAGTACACTTTTCTTGGAATTTTATCTTCATTTTCTGTTTCCTTTAATCTGTTTTCCTTGCATTCTCTAGCAAAATCCCATGGCATTTCCATCACCTTGCATTATGGTGAAAGGCAGAAGCCGGTAAAATCCATCACCTTGCATTATGGTGAAAGGCAGAAGCCGGTAAAATACCAAGTCCAGCTCTAGGTAATTAGTGGATTGATCGGTAAAAGGCCAAGGCTAGCGCCTTCCTATAAAAAACATGAACGGTATAAAGAAATATTAGTTTATTGATAAACATTTTATCAAAACATAAATTATAACAATTCTGTGACTTTTTTTTTCCAGTCCATATACACATACAAACACAAATCTCACACACTCACACACAAAATTACATCTACAAGTAATGGTGAGTAATTTTCTAAATAACCTTCATGTATCATCCACACACACACAATTAGTAGTCATTTGGTGTAAATATTTGATAGAAGGGATTTTGAGAGAGCTCAATTATATGATAATGAGAAATGGGAGAGTGGTTACAAATGGTCACCTTATTCACTTTCTATTTCCCCCTAACTTTAAAAATAAATAAAAATAATAAAATGCTAATCAGAGTATGAATTGAGACAGTTGAATTCAAGTGTTATGTATATCTATACATGACAAATCCTCTATGGTTCAATACATTAGTGTGATATATCATTCAAAACGAGAGCATGTAATTTCTAAATTCAATTTACTCTTTTTTTTTATTGTTCTTAAACTTTTTATATTAAGTTTCCTAGCTTATTGATTGATATGTAATACAGTTTTTAATAATTATTTTCATTTGTTTTTCTTTTGGGTGCTAATAGCAAAATTAACAAAATCACTTGCCTAAATGCATAATGTTGACAATATAAGACAATATTTAATTACTATGGTGTGAAGTGGTATGAAGGCATAAGTAATTTATGTAAATTTTAAATAATTTATTTTATCATTCGTAATTTATCAGTTACTTCAACGATACTTAAAAATTTTTGTTAAAGAAGAATTTCCCAGAACAATGGTTATTTTTAAGTATATTCACTTAGTTCGCTACTAAAATGTCTTGTTCAAACTTTAATTCAAGTTTTTTTTTTGTAACTTTATGTTATTATTTACAAATTCATCTCATTTCAATAACATTTGTATCTAATATCTAGGTATCAAATGAGCAGCAACATAATGCATTTGCAGTTGAATTGAGACACGATTATTGGATATCAATTTGTGAAAGTTGTTGAATTTAGATAGTTGAAATCAATTACTATGTAGATCAATATATGAATATAAATTTATAAGAGATATATCTCCCATTCGAAGAAGACTAGATTTAAAAAAAATTTATTCATTTTCAAAGACAAAAATATTGTAATACAAAATTTTAGTACCCTTAAAATTACAATGGATGGGATGAAAAAAATTACAGTGGAATAAATATATCACAATTAAATTGAATTTGTTGTGTTAATTTAAAATACATACTCAACAAATATTTGGCACGAATATCTATGAAACATCGACAACTAAAAAAAAAAAAGGAAAAGAAAACGCATTATATATATTTCAAAATAATTTACTAAATAAGTTGAAAGATTGGGCACAAGTCTTCGCGCAAAGCGCGTAGGAAAAACTAGTATATATATATATATATATATATATATATATATTCCTATGCAGTCACTCACTAGTAGGTACGCATAAATACACCACAAAGTGTTTGAAAATGCACCATTAGGTGTGGTGCATTTGTAAATTTCATTCTTATGCATTTCCGAACACTTTGTCGTGTATTTATACATACATAAAGGTGCAATTTGTCCGACCGCACAAGAATCTCTGACCGCACTTGATCCAGTATGTGTGTGTGTACATATATATATACACATATGTGCGCACGCACACACAAACACAAACACAATCATTCTTGGTGAATATGTCTGGCAAATGAAATGTTAGTTTCATCCATGCCTTATTTTTCAAATAGAATTGTCTAGGTAAAGAAAATTTAAATTGTATATATTTCAAAATTCAAAGTGTATTAGTTACAATGAAGTATGTATCAAACGAGAAGGGTACAATCTCTGGATATAAGAAATCATCTGATTCTCTACTATAAGCATGCCGATTGGAAGTATGTCGAATTCAGAATATGCCGAATTGCTGCAGGGCCTCCGGAGTTAAATAGCTTGTTTTTCAAAGAATGACTTATATGCAACTTGATCTTCAAAGAAGGGCTTCCGGTACTTAAATGAAGTTTTCCAAATGATATACTGGCGAGATTTTGGCAGAGTTTCGGTATGCAGATCTTCAGACCAATTCATATTACCCACACCTTCCAAAATCATATGGTCCACATATATTCTTAATGGGCCAAATCAATGTCAAAACCCATTAATTAAGTAGCCCAATTAATCCAAATAGTCTCATCCAACTCCATTAAATATTTCTTCAATTTGAGCCGAGCAGTCCAACATCCATTATGCTATGGACCCGGGTCCACCTTGCAGGTCCATATTCATAATTTTAGAACTTTATGTTTACAATTTTAGATCTCAATATACAAAGTTACATTACTCAATATTCACAAATTTTTAACTCTATATTCACAATTTTGTTATATAGATTAAAAAATTGTGTTAAATTGTGAATATACAGTTATGAAATTGTGAATATTGAATTTTGAAGGTTTGAGATTGCTACTAGAAGAAGAAGAAGGAATAAAAAAAATTAAAAAATTAAAAATTAAAAATTTTATTTAAAAAAAAAAAAAAGTTAAGTTGTAGACTTGTAGCGTATGTGAATTATAACTTACGGTTAATTGAAGTAGTAGTCGTCTCGGCCATTTCCCTGGCCGTAACCTCAGAAGCGATCATGAGAAACACGACCAAAGAAAGGCAGAGGGGTAGAACAACCTTTGAACTCATTTTATTTTTTGTTTGCTATGTAAGATTGATAGTTGAAGGATGAAGAAAAATGAAGAACTCGTGAATGTATTTATAGGGCACACGGGAAATTAAGAAGAAAGAATTATATAATATTTCCTATTCATGTAGAGTCCATGTTTGGCAAAAATATCTCTACAATGGGAATCATGGAAATTAAACTTGAGTGTTTAATCGACTCTCAACAAGAGAGTCATTGATGGATTTAATTAATCTGGGGGTCCGAATTAATAAATCCAATAAATAAAACAATAATATTGATAATAAAGTGATTGCAGAGAATCAATAAACAATATAATAACACAAGGATTTAACGTGGAAACCAAAGCAGTAAAAATTACGGGTCTTTTTGGGCTAAGTCAAGCCGAAAGTCTTTATTATGTATGTCCTAGTACATGTACAAAGGTATAGTAGTCATGACCATCGGGAAGAGGGAGAAGAATATGTAGAAGAGGGGTTATTCACTTATTTCGGACTAAATATGAGTCTGAGATCCTTTGTCTGATCTTTGGCAGGTAGCCGTGAGGAATTTTCGGAGAAAATTTTGGATGCGAGAAACCGTGAACTGTTGTTGTCGATGCGTTGCAACTTGAATTGTTGTTGCCATGTGCGATCCTGCGAATGAAGGTTATGGTGGTAGTTACAAAGAATCACAGTATGATAAGAAGTGAATTCCAACTGGGCATTAAAGTTTAAAAGATAAGTATTTCAGAAAGTATTTCTTATTAGTATCATTTTTATATTAATATTAATCAATTGATGTGGCCAACCATTAATTTATTCGAACGACTGTCACCTATATAATATGATATGGTACGCTCTGTGCTATTAATTATATTGCAAGGTAAGTTATGTGCTGCCTCTTAAATTATACGGTAAGTTTTGCGCTACCTCTTAAATTACATGGTAAGCTCTGCGCTACCCTCAAACAATAGTCACAACAATAAATAAGCGGTTGGTCACAATAACAGAAGATAGAGATTTTTGAACCTATCTTCCATTTTAATTTTATATTTAAGTCAATATTAGTGGCATCACCCACTAATCATATGTTATTCAGCATGCAGTAAATAACGTAACTGTCGTGAATTTCTAGGTGCTCCGCGCACCTAACCGTGACTCTCATTATGATCTTCAATGCTCCGAGCGGGGAAGGTCCCAACTTTGGTGTCCTGTGCACTAACAAGTAATCCAGACTACACCTATCATTAAGGATGCACTCTGAGTGTTATCATTTTTTTGCGGTTTGGTTCTACGTGTACTTGTTCTCTACTTTCTTATACCGACAAATACTTGCGGCTAAGAAAGTAGGGGACTTATGATGTAATAATATATTAAGCCTTATTATTATTATTATTATTATTATTATCATTATTTATAATTTATAAATAAATATAACAATAATAATAACAGTCAAAGAAGAAGAAGTCCAGCAAAAAAGTAGGAAAGGCTACGGGAAGTTACAACTGCACAGGAATAACATTATATAAAGGCTCAGAACGATCAAACAAAGGGCCAGGCTCTTTCAGTTCTAAATAATCCTTCTCTCCTTACCTTTTCCTTATTTTATTCAATGGCAATGGCTACCCATGTACATGTACCTACAACATAGTGAATTTCGGCTTAGCTTAGCCCAAAAAGGCTCGTGGCCGGTTTTTACCTTTTTTATTTCCACGTTAAATGTCATTTGTCCTGCTTATTTATCAATTTCATGCAAACACATTTACTATCCATTTATTATTTCTTGTATTTATTGGATTTATTAATTCGGACACCCTGGGTTAGTTAAATCCATCAACATTGATGAAGAACATAAGTATAAATGGCTCGTGTTTAGGCCAAGCACTAATATGAAATCCCCTAAGTTTTGTGTTGGATTAACATTTGGAACAAAAGAGGAAGTTAAAGATGCAGTCCACAATTATGCATACAACAATGGCAAGGAATTGAAGTTTACTAAGAATGATAAGAATAAGATGTATGTAAGATGTAGACAATTTGGATGCCCTTTCAGAATAAATTTACGAAAAGTTAAAAATGCAATGTCGTGGAGAAAGTTATCATGAAGAGCATGATGGGTGTGGTTGGGTGTATAGGAATAGCATGGTGAAATCAACTAGACTTGCCAAGAGATGGATGAAAGAGATTGGAGGCAACATAATCTGGACAAGTGCAGAGTTTAGAGATAAGATGAACACTGATGAGGGAATGAAGATAAGTAACAAGCAAACCTATAGTACAATTAGCAAAGCAAAGGCAATTATTGGAGGAGATACAATTGAATTTTCAACAAGATTTGGAACTACTGCTTGGAGATTGAGAAAACTAACCCAAGGACTATATTTATTGTCAAGCTAACTGATTTGATGTATGAAGAAAAATCTAGATCTCTTAGGATGTACTTTTGTTGGGAAGCTTGCAAGGAGGGATACAAGTTTTGTAGGAAAATAATTGGAGTAGATGGCTGCCATTTGAAGAACAAGTATGGAGGACAAATGTTAACTACTGTGAGTATTGATGGGAATGACAATATATTCCCATTGGCTTATGCCATTGTAGAAGGGGAAACAAAAGATTCATGGAGTTGATTCTTGGAGTTGCTTAGACCTAGAAATCACAACTGAAGCATAACAACAACTAATCTTTATCTCAGGTAACTAACTTTTTCACTTCTTTTTATATTGTTATTCTATGATTTCTATGTTTTCTAACTTGTATATAAATTTCCAAACAAACAGAAAGGTCTCCTGCCTGCATTTGAGGATGTACTACCATATGCCACACATAGATTCTTTGTTAGGCATCTTCATGAGAACATGAAACTAGCCGGTTTTGTGGGTAATGCAATGAAGGATGCACTATGGGTAGCAGCCAAGTCAACAACAGTCAACACTTTCACTGATACTATGGAGGAAATCAAGAAGTTATATGTGGAGGCATACAAATGGCTAGCAGACAAACACCCTTCACAATGATCAAGGTCTCATTTCACCCATTTTTCTATTTGTGATGCACTAGTGAACAATACATCTTAAAGTTTCAATGTCTTGATATTAGATGCAAGAGAAGAACCCCTAATATCTTGTGTAGAATCAATTAGGAAGTTGCTTATGGAAAAAAGATTTGAAAATAAACAAAAAGCTATGAACTGGTAGGGTTAGAGGGGTTAGAGGGGTTAGGGGCTCAAAGTGATGACAATCTATTTGAGATCAGGTTCATGGTAGGGTTAGAGGGGTTAGAGCAACAAACTGTGGATTTGTTGAGAGGTAGTTGTAGTTGTAGGAGGTGGTATTTAACTGGGATACCTTGTAAACATGTTGTGTGTGCCATGTGGATGAAAATGGAAAAGGGCATGTGCATCATTATGTACACCTTTGCTACTTAATAAGAAATTACTTGAATACCTATGGAGGGAGGATAAAGCTGCTTGTTGGTCCTACTGAATGGCCAAGGTCAACCAAGGAACCACGATTACCTCCACTATACACAAAGCAAGCTTGGAAGACCAAAAAAATTAAGAAGCAAGGGCAAAGATAAGATAACCAAGGATGGGACGCATGTGAACCCTAGCTTGCTAGTTAAGCATTGCACGAAATGCAATAAGACTGGACATAACTCTAGAACATGCCCTGAAGATCCTATTGCAAAACAAAGAAACGTAATGGTATAATCTACATTTAATGTATGCATATATTTATTGTATTGGAAATACATTAATCAATTTTTTTCCTTATCATATAGCTCAATCTAAGAAAAAGGAATAGGAAAAACAAATCTGCACAACCTTCTGTGACCAAATCTGCACAACCTCAATCCAGTTTTGTACCTCCTGTACAGTAGAAGAAAATATTGAATTCTAGAATGAAAGAGCAGAGGTGGCAACATTGTATGATAATGAACCTGAACATGTTGTTACAACCTAGCTTGAAGAAATCTCAATTACACAGCCAGAGCTTGGCCTTGACAGCACTCAGCCAGAAGAAATTTGACTATTACCCAGCTAGAATATTTGTCTTGGACCTCCTCCCAAAAGATCTAGATTAGGGTTGACATCAAGGAAGAAATTACCTGTTAGAAAAGGATCTCTAACAAGATCTAGGACAACACTGAAGTCAAGGTTCACCAACACCTTGGGCAAACCTGTGCAAATTGACTAAATTGTATCACTGATGTTTTTTGGTACTGTATATGTATGGAAGTGTTGATCCTTGTGGGATTGCTTTTTTTGGTATTGTATATGTATAGTAAGGTTGATCCTTGTGGTGTGGTTTTTTGGTACTATGTATGATAGTGTTCATCAACCTTATTTGGTAACATGTGTTTTTTTTGGCACAATGACATTGTATCAGCCTTATTCTTGGCATACTTAAAATGGTTATTATTGACAGTCTTTCATTATTGATGCTAAGTGTACTTGTGTTTGCTATGTTTTTACCTTATTGGCAGCCTTCCATTATTGAAAGGAAATGTAATTGTGTTTCTTTTGATTTTAGCTTAAATGACACAATGACACAATGGCACTACCATTGCCAACCCAAATAAGAAAACATTACATTGACAAATAAAACTACAAAACATAGACATTACCAAACCAAACAACAATTATGGGAGCATATACACATTGTTCCCTACAGATACAACAATTGAAAGATAACCAATTAACAGTACAATAAGGGCAACTATAACAAGTGTCATCATGGATTTACATTTTCTACTCCTACCTTCCTACGATTACCCTTCATTTCACTATCTTCCCATCTTCTCAACTTACATTCTGAACTTCATTTTTGTTAATTCTTTTCAATAGGCCCGGTATAATCCTCTTTGACCTAGGGCACATTGGGGGATCGTACCAAGCCACGAATCCATCCTGACAAAATTGCACAAATTAAAAAAAAAAGTTAATGATTTGTCCCGTAAACCCAATTAACATTAACCATGAATCATCACACCAAAAACAACAAAAATATATTTTTCCTATAAACCCAATTCACATTCAAAAATTTTTAAATAAAAATTGCAACTAACCTTGCATCTTAAACATTCCCAATACCTCTTGCCCGAGTTCTCATTTGTCCAATATGTTCTCAAAACCATTTCTTAACCACATTCACAAACTTGAATCGAAATTCATTCCCCGTATAACTTTCTCCTTGTAGTCGAAGAACTGGAAGAGTTACAGCTTCCTCCTTTAGATCCTTGCATTTTCCTTTGAACAAATTCGCTTCAACTCTACCCGGTGACTTCAATTTCTATCTGAGAGAGAACAAATTTGCTTCGTGAATCTGCAATCAAGAACAAAATGCTCAGGGATGGAATAAAGAAAAGGAGATATCATGAAATGATGGAATTACTCCCCTCTCAAATGGCCTTCAAACGAAAATATAGACGGAGGACCAAAATTATCTCCGTCACAATAAGTGTGTCCATAAATTGTCCAGAATTTTTATAGAGGACTAAAATGATCCGTGCCACTATAAGTGTAGGACCAAAAAAGGAATTCTCTCTAATGAAAAGTGTCCAAACTGCCACAAACAACAATTGACTTCATTGAATTTTTCGAGATTAATCAAACCACATTGTGCATTTTTGCCATGGAGTTCTACCAGCACTAGAGACGCAAATCCCACTTGTGTTTGTTCTCCCTGACGGCCGGTGGTGAGAGACGCATTTCGCACTTGCGTCTGTGGGACAATATACCTACGGCCATGAGATGCAAGTGGAACTTGCGTATGATGTATTATACATGAGAGGCAAGTGGTCAACATACGAGAGAAAAAAATTAACAAGCGCATATGAGATATGCGTTTTTGACATGAAACGTATCTCCCAAATGCTCTTTTCCCACTTTAGTCCAATTTTTAAAACCTTCATATTTTTGTCGACAAATCTAATTTTATTCCCATTTCAATTTTTGACCCTAAATAATGTACATTCAATATACAAATAATGTACTTTTAGTATATTAAAATGTATATTGTATTAATGAAAAAATACATTATTTGAGAATTGAAAGTACATTATTTTGTATAATGTACATTCAATACATACACGAATAATGTACTTTTACTATATTAAAATGTATTTTTTATGGTTAACCATTGGCATACAATAATTTATACTCCGCACGGATAAGGGCCACCGTCGCTGGAAACTAGCGCCACCTCCACTATCTTTCCTCATCAGTCATAACAACACCAACGCCAAACGGTAGCCACACCACCGGAGACCGAAACTGGCAAAACAAATCCAGCCATTTTCTAGCAATTAATCTCAAGCATTAAGAAACATTAAAAATATTTGTTTTTTTTAATCTCAAGAAGAAACTTAATTTGTGGCTAATGCGGAAAAATAATTTGTTTTTTTTTTAAAGACAATTTGTTTTTTTAAACAGCGGAAAAATAAATTTTAACCACCTAAAAACAATTAAAAATAATCCATTCGAAATAAACATGACAAGTTTCTCAATTATTTAAAAAAAATAGATATATTTTAGAGCTTGCATATTTAGAAGAATTAAACTAGATGTAATTGAAAAGATTGGCAGAAATTATAACAGCTCTAAGGCACAAATTTGTGTGAGACCATTTCACGAGTCTTAATTCGTGAGATGGTCGGATATTTAATTAATGAGGTTAAATACCAATCCATTAATTAAAAATTTGATCCTTTAATCAAATATTCAACTCGTCTCACGGATTGAGACCGTCTCGACCCGTGAAAAGGTCTCACACAAAAACTTAAATTAGGATAAACCTAACTTCATTGTAGATATTTGCTTAGAGCATGCGGCCATTAACCAACAATGTCTGAAGTTTCAAATTAGTTAGAGTGTTAGATTGATCATAAGATTATAAGTTTGACTCTCAGGTTGAATAACTTATGAACCTTCTTGATTTGAGCCAATCAATTTTGCTAATTAATTAGGATCAAAAGATAGAAATATACCAAATGTACACACTCTTGTAGTGATGGCGAGTTTTTCAAAGAGAAAAAGGAAAATAAAGAAAGAAACAGATGGAAACAATTGTGTGGCAACCAGTTGATTTATTTATGATAAGGATATTGCAGAGAAGCAACTGTAAGTGTTACTTCACTACATGCATTATTACATATTGCCAATACACTATTTTCATATGCATTTACGGAGTCCATATATAGTGGTGAGGCTTAATTAAGGCTTTGCTACATAGCCTGCATCCACGGCCTGCCCCTTGTATGAGCAGCATTTGCAGCCTCCGTGGTAGCCGTGCCCGCAGCAACCGTGTTTGCAGCCTCCGTGGTAGCCGCCACCGCCACCGCCGTGTCCACCGTGCCCATACCCGCCGCCGCCGTGTCCACCGTGCCCATACCCACCACCGTATCCATCAACCCCACTTGCTTTCTCAGCTTTTGCTGCACCACCAGTATATAGATGCTTATAATTAGCTAATAATCAAACTTACCAATATATGGCCAATAAATTTATAAAGAGTTAATACATCAAATGGTCCTCCGAGTATTAGCGATTTATCCGTTGTAGTCTCTCGACTTTTAAATGACTTCCAATGGTCCTCCAAGTTTTAAAAAATAACCACTTGTGGTCCTTTTAGGACATCTCGTGTCATTTTAAACTCGAGTTATTTTAAGAATTAGGATCACGGGTGGTTATTTTTTTAAACTTGGAGAATCATTGGAGGTCATTTAAAAGTCGAGACACAGCTGTAAATCGCTAACAAAAGTAGCTGAAAATCTTATTATTTCCGTTTAACAAAGGTTGGGCGGAAAATGGAGTTTTTTGGTCAAAAATATGTTTCCTTACCAAAATGGAGATTTCAAAAAATGGCCATCGAAATTTCCGTCCAACTAACATCAATTGTTGGTCAGAAATAGAGTCCAATGAATTATAAAAATGTCAATACATTCTATATCATCAACAAATTAAAGTAATGTACATACTATATAATTAATTATAACTTACGGTCAACTGAAGAAGGAGTAGTCTCGGCCATTTCCCTGGCCGTAACCTCGGAAGCGATCAAGAGAAACACAGCCAAAGAAAGGCCGAGGAGAACAACAACCTTTGAACCCATTTTTTTAAAACTCTTTACTATGTAAGATTGATAGTTGAAGGATGAAGAAAACTGAAGAAATCATGTGTGTATTTATAGGAGGATGAAGGTGTTAATGTTGGTACGTAGAGACAAAGCTCATTAATAGTGTTGGACCACTCTGTTGCTGGTGGTTGAGTTTATGGTTTTCAAATCTACACAGATCTTTACTTCTTTGACTTGGTCGCATGGTTACAGCAATAATTTTGTACTTCTATATATTTTCATAGATTTCTGTTATTTAATTCAAAATTTTTTATTTATTTTATGTGAAGTCGAGCACCGAACTCGGCCTTGGCTGTTCGGGAACGAACGCTGAGCTTGGCCTCGTGGCCTTGAGGCCGGCCACAGAGGCGGCCTTGGGTGCCTGCTTTGGGGCCTAGAGGCCGGTCACGGGGCCCGCCTTCAATGCACGAGGCCGCGACCACTGGGATCGGCCTCGAGGCTAACTTAGAGGTTGGCTCAAATTGCCTTGACCTGTCTCCTCGGGTCGGATTGCACCAAGCTCATTCTCAATACATCACTCAGTGTTAAGAAGATGGCAAAATGTATTTTAGAACTTCAAGGAATAAAAATTATTTAGAAGAAGTGAAAGCAAAGGTTCATATATATATATATATATATGTGTGGCGCTCAGGTGAGAACCCTCGCCTAGGAGAGAAAGAAGAACCATTCACAGTCGTCCACGTGTCAAGGTCAACGAATCAGATGTAATTTAAAAAAAAAAAAGACGCGGTAGCATTTTCATAAATAATTAACTCAAACTTTAGTGCAAGTAATTGTGTTATAAGTGCAAGTAGCTGGTGGACATTTGCAAGTAAAAAGTGCAAGTAAACTCACTTACAAGTGCAAGTAATTTACTTTGTTAACATTCATGTATCTAGGTGCACCTAATTATAATCTTAGGTGCAACTAGTTATAACATTAGGTGCACTTAGTATTGATGCTCAGTGTACATTTTACTTGCACCTGTAATACATAGTACTTGCACTTGTAATACATTTTACTTGCACCTGTAATACATTTACTTGCACTTAGGTTCACTATATGGAACTATTACTTGCACTTGTAATACATTTTACTTGCACTTCGATGTTCAATTATTTACGAAAATGTCACAACATTTTTTAAAAATCAGTGTTTCTCATCTGTTAGATCTAGACACGTGGACAGATGGCATGCGTTCTCATTTCTATCCTGGGCGAGCAGTTCGCACTTGAACGCACTCTTATATTCGGAGTATATATATATAGGCGCGCTCAGGTGCGAACCCTCGCCCAGGAAAGAAATAAGAATGCTTTGCAGCCGTCCACGTGTTCAGATCAGCGACTCAGATATAACTTTATAAAAACGACGCGGTTGCATTTTCGTAAATAACTCGAACTTTGGTGCAGTGCAAGTAATTGTGTTATAAGTGCAAGTAGTTGATGCACATTTGCAAGTAAAAAGTGCAAGTAAAATCACTTAAAAGTGCACATATATTCACTTACAATTGCAAGAAATTTACCTTGTTAACATTCGTGCACCTAGGTGCACCTAATCATAACTTTAGATGCAACCAGTCATAACATTAGGTGCACTTAGTATTAATGCTGAATGTACATTTTACTTGCACTTGCAATACATTTTTCTTGCACTTGTAATACAATATAATTTACTTGCACTTAGGTTCACTATACGACACTTCTACTTGCACTTGTAATACATTTTACTTGCATTTTTATGTTCAATTATTTTCTTAAAAAAAAATGTCACCCTGTTTTTTTAAAAATTAGTGTTTTTGATCCATTAGATCTGAATACGTGGACGGACGACATGCGTTCTCATTTCTTTTTTGGGCGTGTTGTTCGCACCTGAACGCACTCCTATATATGTGTGTGTATGTGAGAGAGAGAGGAGGGGGAAATCCAAAAAAAACATCTAGTTGCTTCTCATTCGAACCCTCCTAGATTGGGTTATATATGAAGTGAACGCAAAGGTCAAAGAAACGGAAATAAGTGTATAGCAACCTGATCTTTTATTTATGATAAAGATAATGCGTAGGTGATAGTTCACTACATGCATTATATTATTACAGATTGCAACAATTTCTTATAGTTTTTCACATGCATATATGTAGGATATATGGCAATATAGTAGAGGTACACCACACCCTACATCTCACACATTAGCAATGAGGCTTTGCTTAAGGCTTGGCTGCATCCTCCATGGTCTGCCCCTTGTATGAGCAGCACATACTGCAGCCCCCGTGGTGGCCATGGCCGCAACAACCGTGTTTGCACCACCCTCCACCGCCATGGTGCTTGTCATCTCCAACAAGCCCATTTGCTTTCTCAGCTTCTGTTGCTGCACCGCCAATATATAGATGCGTATAATTATTAGTTAATCAAATTTCATAAAATTAAGGTTCAAAAATTGTATATTCCCATAGAAGGGAAACTCTTTTTTTTTTAAGGCTCATGGTTCATATATGTTCCACATACAAGGTTTGATGTTGTCACCAGCCCCAGCTGTCATTGTTACGAAATATTACTACGAAAATAATATTTCTGAAAATAATTAACAAGCACAAGAACACGAAAGGTTTTTTCTTGAGGGTGTTTAGCTTGAGTCGTGTACTCACTTCACTATCCTTAAAACCTTATTTGTTACCTCCCTTGGTGCTAGAAAGGAGTAGAAGCAGAGTTTCTAAGGGAGAAAATAATATTTCATTGTTTGTAAATCTATTAGCTTCTACAATCAACTTATATAGAAGTTGAATGATTAAATAGCATTTAATCATATATAGGAGCTGAATGATTAAATAGCATTTAATCATGGCATTAATCTAATAATGCCATGTAACAGCAGACCACTACTTGAGAATTGATTCAGGAAATTAAAATCTTATTATTAGTGGCCAGCCAATTTGTACACGTACAAAAATAAAAAAAATAAAATAAATAAAGTTAAGTTGTTTTCTTGTAGCGTATGTGAATTATGTTAAACTTACGATTAAATGTAGTAGTCGTCTCGGCCATTTCCCTGGCCGTAACCTCGGAAGCGATCATGACAAACACGACCAAAGAAAGGCCGAGGAGAACAACAACCTTTGAACTCATTTTATGTTTTTTACTATGTAAGATTGATAGTTGAAGGATGAAGAAAAATGAAGAACTACATGAGTGTATTTATAGGACGAGCGACGTAAGGGAAATTAAGAAGAAAGAATTAAATAATATTTCCTATTCATGTGGAGTCCTTGTTTGGCAAAAAATATTTCTAGGATGGGAATCATGGAAATTCTACTTATAGTAATATCCAACTATACATAAAATGTGGGCAAATGAGTCAATATCGCTCCTATGGATCTCGAGCTCATGACCTCTCATTTGGAAGAGTCACTTCTTGTCATTAGATCACAATGTCAATATGTACATTTTTAATATACTAAAAGTACATTATTTGTGTACAGAATATATATTATTTCATAGTATGATCCATACCGCTATAATGATGGTAAAATGTGGGAGAAAGTCATATCCAATTTTTTTACTCTTTGTCTGTCCAAAAGTTTTTTTATCAAGAGTTAAGAGCATTATACATTGGTATTTTGTGTACAAAATAGCCCTTGTCGTTATAATTTATGTTACAAACTCCCTCATAATGTATCCCCAGGCCTTCTTCATTAAATTATTAATTGTGTTCCTTTCATTTAATGCATCTGATATTTTGTTTAAAACATTATACTATGAGAAATTATATATTAGACTTAATTCAAATTTTTGTAAATACAATTCAAATAATTAAGGTACAACGTGTTTTCAAAAAAAAAAATTTAAGGTACAACGTTTTCAGTATTGGTATTAGAATTCACACACTGCGCGTTCAGTTGGTAGTGAAATTAATAAAAGATAATTTGGTATTAGCTTATTACATTTTTATTTTAAAGTCTAATTTATTATTGTAAACGCAAAATTTTAAATAATATATTGTAATTCAAACTTTGTTACACGGAATATTAATATAGTGTGAGTACGAGCTCTTGGATGGTCCTCTGATTCTTCAATTGATGTCTTGAACGCTTCATTGAAGGGTCTTCGGATTTCAAGTGACTTGGGCTTGATCTTCAAAGAAGATCTTATATGTTTGTTTTTCTGAAGGGCCTCCGGGTTCAAATGACTTGATCTTCAACTGGAGGTTTGGATCAACATGATAGACATGATGTTTATGGAGGAGCTTTTACTTTCAAGATCATGGGGCTTTTATTTTCATGATCGTGATCTCTAAATAAGCTTCAAAGTTGTTTCTATGTTTTCTTCGCATAAATACATAGAAATGAGAGGTCCTATTTATAGTTGTAGGATATAAGAGTTTTGATAGGTTCAAACTCTTTTGCTATTATCTAATTAACAAATTAGATAATATCAATATTATCCAAATAAATTCAAATATTTTAATATTAAAAATAATCAAAATTATCAAATTTTCTATGTCAACAAATGCCCCATCGATATTTGCTTGTACACCACTTGAGAGCATGCATATACCACTCGAGAGTATGTAGTGCAAGAAAGTCTCGACATTATAGTTAAGATATAAGGTCGTTTTGACTCGTGCCAAGGAGCATCTTGAAGGATATGAGGCCGTTTCTACTTGTGCCAAGGAGCCTTGAGGGATATATATGAGGTCGTTTTAACTCGTGCCAAGGAGTATCATTTAGTTTCCTCTATTTCAAATATCATTTAGTTTCCTCCATTTCAAATTTCATACTGGGTTTGTCCCCATATCGGTTGAAATGTTCCTATGAATAGATGAGAGGCAGAGTTGTCCCACTGGGCGTGCCAAAATATATAAACGCAAAATTTTGAATAATATTTTGAAATTCAAACTTGGTTACATGTAGTATATCAATATGGTGTAGGTACAAGCTCTCTGGATGGTCCTCTGATTCTTCAATTGATGTCTTTGAGTGCTCCATTGAAGGGCCTCCGGATTTCAAGTGGCTTGATTTTCAAAGAAGAATTTATATGTTTGTTCTTCTGAAGGGCCTTCGAGTTCAAATGACTTGATCTTGGTCTTCAACGAGACATGATGTTTATGGAGGAGCTTTTACTTTCAAGATCAAGTGGCTTTTATTTTCATGATCATGATCTCTAAATAAGCTTCAAAACTGTTTTTATGTTTTTCTTCGGACATAGAAATGAGAGGTCCTATTTATAGCGGTAGGTAGAAGAGTTTTGATAGGTTCAAACTCTTTTGATATTATCTAATTAACAAATTAGATAATATCAATATTATCCAAATAAATTCAAATATTTTAATATTAAAATAATCAAAATTATCAAATTTTCTATATCAACAATTATCCTTAATAGTTGCTAGTTATTGTGGTGTTTGGCAAATAGCTATTAGCTGATAGCTAATTGAGTTAATCGGTAATTGTTAGTTGATTAGGTTAACACAATATATATTTGTGTTAGCTGTTATGTTGAATTATGATTAACAACTTACGTTTATTTTATTTTTATTTGAATTTATATTTTGAATATTAAATTATTATTAACTATGGAGTATTTCTTTATAATTATAACCTTATTAATAAAAAAATAAAAAAAAAAGTTAAAAATTATCAACAACAACAACAACAACAATAATAATTATTGTATAAGTAATTTAATGTACTCTGTACAATATACTTATGCTTTTATATGTCATTTTACATATAATCAACTAACAGCCGGTTTGGTTGATAGAACTGGGGAAGGGAATTAAAATTTCATAAAAATAAATTATTAGGAAAATTGATTCAATTATTTGGTTGATAGAATTGAAATTACTAGAAATATTGATTTTATTATTTGGTTGGATTTAAAATTGTAAGAAAATAATAATCATAAATATCATTATGTCCCTACACAATAAATTATGATAATAAAAGTATTAGTAATTTTTAAATTAAATTATTATAATTTATAAATTATAACAGCATAAATTAAAATATTATAATTATATACTTTATTAATAATATAATAAAACTTATTATGTAGGGAACATTATTTGGGTAATTGAGTTGTTATATTAATTAGTTCTATTAATTTATCTTTTACCAAGTTACCAACTAAATAATAAAATATAAAATTCACATTTATTCTTTTCCGTTGAATTTATTTTTAAAAAAATGGATTTAGTCAAATGATAAATGTTCTGGAAAACTCTTGTCTGATAAATGAGCTCCAAAAATTGCTACTTGGACTAGGGAGTTCATGTCCAAATTGCCACGTTACATGTCATTTTTAAGTAAACTTGTTGCATAATATGAAAAGGACGCTAAAATTAATTGTGGGCACGTGCATTGACAATGTGACCATGTTTCATGAATATATATCAAGCCGACGCTAATGTACAAAGGCAAATTATACCATGTTCTATTTACACTGTGAATTCTGATTCAAAAATAATTTTTAAATTTTGTATTTACTGTTGACACATTTTATACCAGTAATTAATCCGTTTTATACCTGTAAATAAATTAAAGGCACATGGTAATTACAAATACATAACATGATAACTACAAACACAAAATCTAGTAACAGTAGGTACAAAATTTATTAACTGCAGACACAACATGTTTACCAACATCTTATGTGTCTATAGTTGAAATATTTTACACTTGCAATTAACAGTTCATGTGTTTGTAGTTATCATGTTATGTGTCTCAGTGTCTGTAGTAATCATGTTATATATATATGTCTTCAATTTGTTCAGATCACAAGTACAAAATTTATTAATTATAGGTACAGAAAGTGCATAATTTTTGGATTAGAGTTCACAAATGCAATATGAACTCTGATCCATGGTGCAATATGAACTTTGATCCATGGTATAACAATTAACGTATTTGTGAAGTATGCGAGCCCAAGGCTATCCTCGTTTAACATTCTAAGGACTACTGCTAGGAATCGAATCCTAGTATATGGGTTAGGGGTTAGAACCAAAAACCACCAAGTTAGGGAGGTTATTATGATCCAAGTGATGATTTTGAAGGAAAGGCAATGGTGTCATACACAGTGTTGAGGACGTTCCAGATGGTTGACAAATGTACGACATCGGCTAGTCTTCATTCTTGGCCATACACATGCCCCTCACTACTTGGATGTCAACGATCTTCATACGGATAAATAGAACATCATATCTTTTTATATATAATATATTAAGTGGCTTAGATTGTTGGTACGTGTGTTGTTATACTGGAAGATTTGGGTTCAAAATAATTTTCCTAAGAAGTCATCTCACTCTCCTTTTTTTCTTTTCTTTTTTTCTTTTTTTTGGAGAAAAGAAGTCATATCACTCTGAGACATCAAAATACGAAATTTGAAATGTCAAAGATTTTCCCAACTTTGCCGACTTTCACATCGACACTATTGAAGTCATATAACTCAGCCACTGAGAGTCTGAGACTTCACCAACTCCGTAACCTGACATTTTAATTAATCTTTTTTTTTTCTAAAAAAAATTGATTTAGTCTTTTTTTTTTTTTTTTGTCAACAAACTTGCTTAAATGGCATTTTCAGTCTATTCAACTCTAAATATTTATTCATTTTTCGGTCTTAGATTTATATATATGTCATTTCACTGCTATGGAGGCTCAGGTTATGGAAGTGTTGCTATGGAGGCGCGGATTGCAATTGAAGAACACATAGGACTCTAGTCGTGAATTAGACATTTTTTCAAAAAAAATTAAAAATAAAAATATAACGGGTTAACCCATTTTGTATTAAAAACGACTGAAATGTATCGTTTTAATGTTATTTAAACAAGTGTTGATGAAAGATAAAAATAATCATATCACAATAATACTAGAACAAAAAAAAAGTGATATGAAGAAAAAAAACTAAATAATACCTATAAAATTTATGACAATAAATGAAATTAATTCTATTATAATATACCTTCTATTCTTCTCTCAAAAAAGTTATGGTAACTCAACTAAACACAGACAGAGGCTGCTCACTGTGCACAACGAGCTTCCCTCACTTTGAAAGGTTGTTCTTACACTGTCGCTAGTGAGACTCAATTCTTAGCCTCTTTTCCTAAATTTCACTCCTGTGACCAGTTGAGCTGCCATGCGGATATTATATACTTCTATATGGTGGTGGTGGTGGCGACTTGTCAGACAAGTTGCTTGCCAACTGCCAAGTGTGTAGAGCTTATCCTGCTTCTGAGTAGATCTTATCCAACTTTAATTTGACAACTTCCCCCAATAATGCTTAAGCTTCAATTCGAGCAAGCAAAAATTTTTATGGGCTACATTTATTGTATGCATAGACGACAACTGACAATTTCATTGTACTAATGGTCCAATCATTTTATGTCCTGTGCAAAGCATCCACAATGTGAAAATTGACATATTTTGAGTTTTGAGTGCCATGTGAATAATGAATATAATATTGTATATATATTTTTTATAAGGTTATTAACATCCATGCAATTTGAAGTATTACAATCTTAGGTGTAATAACTTTTAAATTTTTTTTTTTAAATTCACGTTGTTGCTGTTTTGCAATTCTGACAATGCAGAATTGCAAAATTTGTAATTTTGACAATACATAATTGCAAAATGTCACGGGAGCAGTGTCACCTAGCTTAAAGTGTAGCCTATAATAAATCTAAAATCTTAGGTTCAATTGCTAAATACATGTAGAGAGGTTAATTGTCCTCTCATTTAAAGTGTTGCTTTATGCAACATTCTGTGATTAATTAATTTTCAAATTAGGTTTTTCCTTTAAAAAAAATAATTATCAAATTACAAAAACTCTTTAATTGGACTGCTAAATAATCATCAAAAAATCGTACAACTGCTTATAATATGACTCTTGTAAATAAATAATAATATTAATAATAATAAAATTATCCTCGATGATAAAATTCACATAATATGACAATCTATTATATATTGATTTAAAAAAAAAAACAAAATTCATTGAGTAATAGCAATCAAACATTTAACAATAAATCAAGAGAAGTGACATGTCACTTCATACGAACAAAGAAATTATCACTCTAAGAAGAGTATGGACAACACTATGCGTAGATCATTTAACAAACTTAAAACAAATATTACTAAACTAAGTAGCAGCTTACCATACTTTTACTTATTTAATAATTGATTAATTATTAAATTACGAGACTTGTTAATTAAACAACCAACTACCATATATACTTCACGCTAGGAAAGCACTTGCATTGCCGTGTAGGAATAGTAATACTCAAATAGTCAAATGATTTTTTTTTTTAAATAACTTAGGTGGTCCAACTTCTCCATATTAATTTTAAGCCTACAGGAGTATAGGACCTCGCTCTAGAGTCAGTGACTCACTGCAGAAAGGTAAATTACGAGTCGCGCAATCGGATTATAGTCTTCATGTGCGCATAAGGAACCTAATCCAATCCAATTATCCAAACCTTCCATCATCATTGAGCCTTTTTCATATATGTTTCCAGTGGAATTCGAACTCTCACATTATCACTTCCTATCATGACCACGAACAAACTACGCTAAGTCCCGACTAATCAAATCAGTGCTGATTGTAGTGGAGGGAGGTAAGTGATTAATTGAAGATGTAGAGGTAGCATGAGAGGCTTCAAATTTCAACATTGGTGGGCTGGTGGCTGCCCACCAATGATCATAATAGAGGACGGATTTTGTTACCTCTCATCGCTGATTTTGGACTACACTCTAACTTGTACCTTCAAAATATTCTGTAAAGATATGCTCCACTCTTTTTTGTTTGTTTCTTTTTTTTTTCTTTTTTTTTTTCGATAATATTGGTTTCTAATCTTACTAGATTATATTTTAGACTTTATGATAAATCGATTCACAAGCCTATAAAGACGTCAATTGAACATATCTAATTTTAAACCCCATAACAACTTGTATCATTCTGCATACAAGGAATCCAACCTCAACCCTAGACTAAATAGGTGGAGCTCATCTCCATGTTGTCTATGGTAAAGTTCAAGCCCCACCCGGCGGCTTGAAGAGCTCCACTATATTCATCAATGTTAACCAAAAGGGAATGTTGTCAATTTGAAATAGAAATACAATTATTTTTCCTCGCATTTCAGAGGTACTGATTCAATAAAACTAAACGGAGTTTGGTTACATTAATGAGTTTTTTTTTTTTTTTGAGTAACGAGAGAAATTCACAGTCACTATATGAAGGTGTACACTGGGTAAATTCACACTATAACACTATTTGACAAAGGATCATAAAGAGATAAATCAAGTTAGGTTGCTTATAGTTGATCAACTCAAATCAAGAAAATTAATATGCACGTTAATGAGTTTTACACCTTATTATTAAATTAAAATTCAATTACCTTGTTTGTACGTTTAATTATTCTGGTGTCATTCGAATCATTAAAAAAAATAAAAACGATAAATGATGAATTTATCATTAACTTACTAAGTGCCACAGAAATGGGACAGACTAATTTAAGTGCCACAGAAAAATAAATGACATAGGCCCGGGGACTGAGGAGCAATAATTAAGCTAGTTGGACCAACTTGAACCTAAATTGCATCAACTTGGCATTCATAGCATGATAACAAAGGTTATAAATGAATGCAGTAGAAGCTTGCAACATTTACCCACACAGACCATTCAATCCAAGGCAAAGTGTCTATCTACACACACAATTAGGATCAAATGAAAATTAGGCTTCCTGAAAAATAAATATCTAAAAAAAAAGAAAAAAAAAAGACGGAATCAATTTCATAAATATTACAAACTTTGAAAGTGTGTAATATTTATGAAATTGACCTGATATTTTTTTTCTTATTTGTATTTATTTTTGAACTGTTATATATACTAGATCGATAATTAGCATTTATTCACACTTCTCTCATGAATGTTTGTTCTCATGGAGTCAGCCCTACATAATAAAGTATAATATATAAGCAATTTGGATTAAAAAGTATAATTCTTAAAAAGATAACCCTCACTTTTTTTTTTGGTATATTATATCATGGATCAAAGTCTACTTTGCATTGTAGGCCTAGGTACATAAAAATAATACTATATGAAAATAAAATAAAAAAAAAGATGTATAAAAATAATATTGCAAGTACATAAAAATGTCAAATTTCGTTCATAATGTTGGTTAGAAAAAAGGCGAAACTTGTAATGTCAGTTAAATCTTAGGAACGAAAAGTGAACATGACCATCAATTAAGGACAAATCCTACAATTATTTTATAACTTATGGACAAAAATTCCAATTTTCTCATTTTATTTTAAATCACAACTTATTACAATTGATGACACATCAGGTAGTGGCAAAAAACTAGTGATTTTTGTAGAGACACATCTAGTATTGTTCAATAATATATCAATCATTATACCATGACTATGGTCCACCTTATAATAAGGTGAATAATTGACATAAGGCAACCGCCTAGGTCGATTTTTCCAACAGTGAAATGTGAGACCTAGTATTTAGTTTCATTTTATACACATTGTAGTTTCATTATAATACAACTAAAGTATTATTTTAATTCAATTACAGTTTCATTTGATCATGCACACTCAATATATTAGACATGTTACTCAGTTTTATTTTAGATACCTAGAGTTTCATTACAACGCAACTAAAATATCATTCTAATTTAACTATAGTTTCATTGCAATATACACTCAATATATGAGACATGTTTCATTTTAGATACAATATAATTTTTTATTTTATTCTGAGCACATCATAAATATGGGATTAGTAATGGTTGCCATTTCTATTTCTTTTTACTTAAAAAGTGACTACGTTTTTAGACCAAACAATTGATTCCATTAAATAGCCCTCATAATTCCTCATTATCAGCCCATTCCAATGCTTCTGGCAAATTATACGGTGCACCACGGTGCACATAGTAATGTACACAACGTATCTAAACGACGTCGTTTTGAGCATTGTAAACTAATCGTCCATTTTTTTAGAAATCACGTTTCTCGTTTTGGCTGGTCTCTGTATTTATTTTAATATTCTGTGTATTCCAGGCAATCATTATGTGTATTCTAGGCAACCGTTCTGTGTATTCTAGGCAACCGTTATGTGTATTCATGTTAGTAACACATGTTGTGATGTTTTTGTGCATTCCAATGTTTAGGAGGATGAGTTCTGTGTATTTTGTGTCAATATTCTGTGTATTCATGTTGGTAACACATGTTGTGATGTATTTGTGCATTCGAATGTTAGGAGGATGAGTTCTGTGTATTGTGTGTCAATATTTTGTGTATTCTGGGCAAACATTCTGTGTATTCTAGGCAAACGTTCTGTGTATTCTAGATAATGATTATGTGTATTATAGATAATGAATTCCCTGGAGTCATTCGCGTCCGCGTCCGCGTCCACTAACACCAAAACGACGTCGTTTTACGTACGTGGTACACATTGCTATGTGCACCGTGGTGCAGGGTATAACGATTGAATGCTTCTTACACGATTTATTTTTTCCTAAAAGGTTAAATTCTCAACCTAAAGGGCTCCACGCCCCAACCCAATAGAACATATAAGAAGATGTAAATTATGGTAACTCAGCTAAATACAGATATTAGACTTTTGCTTACTTCACACAAGTAACCTCCTTTACTTTGAGAGGTTACTCCCACACTGTTACTGGTGAAACTCGATCATTGATCTTTCTTCTCTTCCCAAACTTCACCGATCGATCTTTCTTACACGATTTATTTAAGCCAACCGTTCATAGTACCCAATTTTCAGTGAATCCACCACTGCCCATAACACAACTTGAAAGTTGCAACCATGTTTTTACCACCGGCCTAATAATAAAATAAAGTCGTACGTTCACGTGAGATTATAATAGTTAAAGGGATAAAGATGAGATTAAATTACGCCAATCCTATTTAGCTTTAATTGTAATTCATCTAAGCGACATCCAGAAGACAGTTCAACCATAAACCTTGAGTATCATATATACGTATAAGAAATGGTCAAAATGTGGAAAGGGAAACTAACCTGGCGAACCTTATTTATTTTAGCCTTTCGTTAACGTATACTAATAAAACAAGCTTTAAATTAGCGAGGATTTATTTTAGCCTTTCGTTAACGTACACTAATAAAGCAAGTTAACGTACACTAATAATTATATTATAATTATAATGTACCATATACATTGCTAAAGATAAACATAAAAAAAGTTAGCATGTAAGTTTTATACATTTCATGAGCTATGGCACTTAACAAGATTCTAATGTTTGGGCATGATAATTATCCAAATTAGTCAACCCAACCCAATAATTAAACCATTTGGAGGACTAAATCAAAAGTAATAATAGAACAAAGTCAAATAAATCCTCAAAATTTTTTATGAAAAGTAATTAAGTTATTGAATTGATGCCAAGACCTCCTAGTCTAGTGGTACTAAGTTGCACTCTCATATGGAAGGTTGTGAGCTCGAGCCTCAGTGGAGGTGGTACCGAATGCCACAAAGAGTCAAATATCCTCAGTGGAGGTGGTACCGAATGCCACAAAGAGTCAAATATCGCTTCCACTGAGGCTCGAACCCACCCCTTCTATATGGAAATGCTGTGCTTCAGTAGGTTGAGAAAGTAGTTATGAAAGAATAATGCATTGTAAGAAAGTAGTTATGAACACAGTGAACCCAAGATTGTGCTTCAGTAGGTTATGAACACAGTGAACCCAAGATTGTGCTTCAGTAGGTTGAGAAAGTAGTTATGAAAGTTGAGTTAGTAGTACTGATGAACACAGTGAACCCAAGATGCGTATATTGTATAACTATCAAGGGAAAGTTGAGTTAGTAGTATTGAGACAAACATTGAGAATGGTGCATTGTAACAGAGTCAGTAGTACTGATGAACACAGTGAACCCAAGATGCGTATATTGTATAATTATCAAGGTAGAGTCAGTAGTACTGATGAACACATGCGTATATTGTATAACTATCAAGGTCTATCAAGGTAGAGAGACAAACATTGAGCTTGTAACGCAGATGAACTGAAGGGGCAATACCAATCTCTGGGAAATCCTCAGGACTACCAGCCCCTCACTAGAAACAAAAGGACGTAACTGCAAGCCAAAGTGAAGCGTACCTTTCACATAACGGATAACACGCTTGAAAAGACTCCAGTGAGCAGGAAGTGTACCTTTCACATAACGGATAACACGCTTGAAAAGACGAAAAGACTCTAGTGAGCAGGAAGTGTACCTTTCACATAACGGATAACACGCTTGAAAAGACTCCAGTGAGCATTAGTAGGCGAATGCATAAATTAACAGAGCCTGTGGGCCAAACTCCGGTACTGCGTGGGAATGTGGGATTATCAAAGAGCTCATCATCAGAAGCGCGCCACCGACCGAGCAACAAAGACCAGGGTAGCAAGTGGTTTGCACTCAATCATACATGCCCGCTTAAAAATATCGTTCATGTACCGGCACTAAGAGAGAACAAAGACAAATCTCATCGTCAAATACTGCAACGCACCTGCCAAACTCCGGTACTGTGTGGGAATGTGGGATTATCAAAGAGCTCATCATCAGAAGCGCGCCACCGACCGAGCAACAAAGACCAGGGTAGCTAGTGGTTTGCACTCAATCATACCTGCCCGCTTAAAAATATCGTTCATGTACCGGCACTAAGAGAGAACAAGACCACCATCTACAGACATTATCTTAATGCCAAGGAAAAAACTGGGGGAACCAAGATCTCAAATTTTAAAGACCGTTGCAAGATTCTAAAGTAAAGATTTAACAAGATTAGAATCACTGCCTAACAACAATATTTCATCAATGATGAGTAAAATTGTGATAGTAAAAAGACGGTGTGAATGTCGTTCTGCTGAGGATTGGGACTATGACACGTACTTGTATGATATGTAGAATTCTAGGCACTAAAGTCTTGGAATTCACTAGAATCCAAGCAAACTAAGATTAAGAATTCAAGTTCAAGCTACTATCGTAATCAATAAAAAAGAATTAAGGTAAGATTGCCCCACTTTCATGATGCATCAATCCTAACCTTTAAAACACACAAGCATTATAAGCCCCAAAATGACCCCTATTCTCATAGTAGGAAAATTGAGTTTCATATTAGTTAGGCTAGAGCCTTTCATCCAACTCTCATTGAGATGAAATTCTCTCCAAAATATGTTAACAATTGCTGGCCATCAATCAATAACAAGAATAATTCATAACCCAATTCAAACATAAACCCTAGGAGAACAATCATCCCCTTTATGCAATATTCACAAACCTATCATCAAGAATAGCAATAGGACCCTAATCCAAACCCAAAAGCTAACTACTCACGCACCATAATGGTAAACAAAACAAAGCTATAATAAATAACCATAAACATTGCAAGAAAACTAATAAGAAAGTAAATAAAGGGAAAAGGAGAACTTTACTAATAATGAAGAACAAATCTCACTCCAATCCGATATTCCAAGCTTGAAATTAAATAATCTAATGTAAAACTAATATAAACTATGCTAGGGAAATTTAAAGAGAAGAGGAAAAAATAACCTAAAACTAACTAGGGATGGGAACCTCGAAAAGTTGCAGAAAATTGTGACTTAAATAAGAGGTAGCACAAGCCTCACGGTCGTGGGCCTGGCCATGAGGTCTGCGAGTTTTTCCAAATCTTATTCTTGTTTCATTTCCTTCCTTAAGTAATTTTCTTTGCTTCCAAAATTGGTCCAAAACATTCTAAAATCCTTCCTTTGCTACTCGTTTTAGGCAGTTGGATCTGTAGACACCAAATATATAAAAGAGTATCAATTTCCTATTAAGAATTATGCAGTTAATATAAAAAACAACTAATATAGGGAGTGAAATGCCATCATCTTGATCCTCAAGTAGACTTCTTGCAATGCCATCATCTTTTCCAATTTGTGTCATTGCCATTCTTTTCTTATGCCTTAAGATGATCTTCAAGTTCGTAGATTGATATCTCTATATTATTTTCTTTGATTTAGTTTTCGAAATTATTCCCTTTTTGATAGTACTTGATTTTCCTTTGATCATTGACTCTCTTAGACACTAGAAAAATAAATTTCGGGGATCTAATATTTTTCAATGCATTTTGGTGTATCAAAATCTATTACAATTTATTCCTAACGGACCGGCTAGGGCCAAGGCCGACCGCGAATGACCCCCTGGTGGAGGAATCATTCTCACGAAGGTCACCGAGTCGTGGGCTCCGAGCCCCGTCACGACGAGCATAGGCCTCTCGGGTCGAAAGGTTAAGTGAGACTAGTGGCTGGGTTCCAAGCTCTCACCATGACAAGGTCGAGCAGCTTTGGAGGCGAATAGACGAGCTCTAAAGGAAGATAATTGCGCGGGATGAGACCCCAAGACGTGTTATCCACCCCGTTCGCCAAGGAAATCATGGTCGAGCCCCTGCCTAAAGACTTCGTTTTCCAACGATCAAGGCGTACACGAGAGCGGCAGACATGCGGGCCCATCTCACCAAGTATCGGGCCGCCATGATGATGACCGAGGCCAGCGATGCCATCATGTGCTGAGGTTTCTTCATGAGTTTGGACAAACATATAGACCCAAGATTGGATCGGGTTCCTACTTGAAGGGTCTATCCCCACCTTTGCTACCCTAACTAAGCGATTCTTGTCATATTTCGCTTGGTAGCATTTAGAAGAAGAAGCAGTTCGCAGACTTGTGTAATCTGAAGTAGAAAAGCTCGGAAACCCTAGTCAAATACTTGAGCAAATGGACACGGGATGCAATGGGGTTCGCAAATTTCAATGATAAGTCAGCCGTATTGATCTTCACAAACAACGTGAGATTCGGCCCGTTCCACCGCAACCTCATTCAATACCCTCCCAAGATTTATACTGAGTTGATGGACCGCGCAACAAGTTTGCAGAGGCAAAGGCAATAGAGACAAGGAAGAAGGAGGAGGAGGGCTGAGTCGGAGGGACAAAGCACCCCTGGAGGACTGTCGGGCATCGAGGTCGCCCTACCGTGAGCACGCTAAGGGGCCTAGGTTGACCGCCATGCACTTTCTCACCCTGTTGAAGCAACCCGTCAGCACTATACTAGACCATGCACAGGGTATAGGCGTCGTGGAGTACCCTAGGGAATGTATGAAGATATCCTCAAAGGTAAACCCTAATAAATATTCCACGTTCCACCGTCAAGCGAGTCATGATACAGACGAATGCACACTCTTAAAATGTCAAATAGAGGAGCTCATTCAGCGGGGCTACCTTGAGCAATAGGTGAAGAGGCCAGGACAATGGCAGGGTCAAAGCAATGTGTGGAAGAAGGGCGGTGGCTCCGGGCCATGCACCTCAACACTACGCAAGAGAGAGCTCAGACAACTCATCGAGGAGGAGGAGAAGGAGCTAGACAACCCCCCCCCCCCCCACAAAAAGCAGACCATTCATGTCATCTTCAGGGAATCGGGGGGGGGGGGTGGGGTGGGGAGGAACCAGCAGAGAGGATGAAGTGGGCAAGGAGCCTCTACGTGGGTGAGGTTGTGTGACCCCACATGAGAAGAAGCCGAGGAATGGAGCCCATCACCTTCACCGACGACAACCTACCATATACCCCACTCCCTCATCGTGACGCTTTGGTGATCAAAGTAGAGGTCAACAATGTAATTATGCACCAGGTGCTAGTAGACCCCCGGATAACTCAGTGAACGTCATGTATTATGACACCTTCACTCAGCTAGGGTATCAAGGAAGCAACTATGGCAAGTAAGGACCCCCTCTATTTGGGTTCATGGGGGATTCTATTGAGACAAAAGGATCAATCAATCTTGAGGTAGAGATTGGCACCCCACCCCACCCCATGTCAAGAGGTGGGAGGTGGAGTTCGTGATGGTCAAAATAAATTGTGCTCATAACATAATCCTAGGTCGACCCGCCCTAGATGACCTTAGGTGCGTGATCTCCATGGAACACCTATTCCTCAAATTTCCAACACCAATAGGGGTCGGGCTTGCACGGAGGGGGGGGGGGCAGAAAGTCAGTCGGAGCTGCTACCTACGCACGTGCCGATAGATAAGTAAGAGAGACCTGTAGATCCATACCATAACCTAAAAGGCTCTCTAGGAAAAAGACAGCTGACCACGGGCCGAGCTTGTGGCCTGGTGGAGATTGAGGAGGTTGTCTTAGACCTCACCCAACCCGACCGAATGGGAAAAGTAGAGACCGGCCTCCCCTCAGAGCTCCGGGCTCGAATGGGGAAGACTGATGGAGGAAACTTATGGACTTTTTAAGGTGGGAAGAATTGATGGGTGTGACTTGGTGGGTTTTCCAAGGTTTTTATAGGAGGGGAGTACAAGACCTATTGGGACTCTAGAATATCTTGGGGAGATCTTGTAGGAGGAGGAGTCCATTTGCGATAAAATTCTACCTAAATCGCGATTGGTAAAATATGTTTGGAAAATTCATTCTCTTTTGTACCTTGGTCTCATAGTTTTTGTAAATATTGGTACATGCGGTAAAATTCTCAAAAGGCAGGTCGGAATGTTGTTAATGTTTACTCTCCTTCACTAACGACTTCTCGCAGCTTGGAGAGTGGGGGACTGATGATGGATATATTAGAAGTAACCAACTTGGAGAAACGGAACAAGGAGGATTCGGGTAGACTCTGGTCGCAAGACCGAGGGTGGTTGTAAGTTGTAACCGCTTCCACATGTTTAGGCGGGTGGTTAAGGGGTCTTGATGGTATATAAACCCTTGTAATTGTCTCATTCGGAAATCTTCATCTTCACTTTGTCCACGCAACTATTGTAATAGCATTGAAATCCTTGTAAACATCATACAACATTACTACTAATATTATCTTGTCCTCGACTCCTTGCAATGTACATTTATCTTATTACTTTGCTATTATCCTACCCTTATTATCCATTTATCATTTTCCTTTATTTATTGGGTTTATTAATTTGGACCACCCAGATTAATTAAATCCATCAGATTCATCATGATCTATTAACCAGTAATCAACCCGTTAAATTATTTTTAAAAAATCATACTTCATATTTAATTTTTTAATTAGTATCAATTATACTTTTTAAAAAAATTATATATATTATTATTATTTTCTTTCTTCTTCTTTCACAATAAACATATCATCGTCGCCACGGCGTCCTGCCATTGTTCGCCCCATTGCCATAGAGAAGGCAACGTCATGCTACATTCTTCAATGAAATGAAAAATTATAGAAAATACATGTTAACAAAAACTATGCAACGTCATAAATTTTAAACCAATAATATGTTGATTATCGATAGTGATGTATTTTAATAACCCGGGTGGCCCGAATTACGAAACCCGATTATGTAAGAGGTATGACAAAGGTAAGAATCGAACAAGAAATATGTAATAATAGGACAATTAAGGTATATCACTGAGATAATCTTTGTATTAATGGTAACTAATTCTATTACAAGGATAAGATTCGTATAATAAAAGGACAAGTGTGTTCCAAAGACAAGAGATGTCCTAATGAGACAAGGTGGAGTGTTTGTATATCCTCATTTGGGCCTAACCACCCCCTGAAAGGAGGCGGACGGTTGCTACAGCCTTGGACCGCATTTTAAGCCAAGAGGACGGCATCAGCCGAGACCACGGAGCCTTGGCCTAGCCCCGGGCTAGGCTGAGGCGACCCCTAGAGGGTCAGCCCATGAGCTCGGCCTAGCCGACCTCGTGGAGGTTGGCCTAGGCATGGCTAAACCCGGGGTGGCCAAGCTGGACTCAGCTAGCGTGGGCACGACTCGTGCTATCTCTCGGGTCTCCACGATGCTTGTTCCTTAATCCACTATTCGGGTTGACCCACGACGGGTCCGTTCATGATTTATCCATCAGATAGTTAGAACTTAGGCTCTGTTTGGCCAAGCTTATTTTAAGCTACTAATAAGATATAAGTTCTGTTTGGTAATGTTTCCAAAATAAGTTAGTAGCTTAAAATAAGAGCTTATCTTGAAATGCTATCTTAAGTAGCTTTTTAAAAATATGCTAGTAGCTTCATAACTTTTTTTTTTCATCTTTATCCTTATTATTTTAAATAAATTACATCCTTTACCCCTCCTAGTTAAAATTTTTTGGCCTTTTCTCTTCAATATGTTTGGTTGTAATTTCAATTAGACATTTGTGTGTTTGAACATTAATTTTTGTATGAACTAATTTTATGAACTAGAAACATTTTGTTTAACTTTATATATTTTCAAATATATGTTCTTACTTTATATCTTATTAAAATATATTGGTTTCATTATTTTATATTTTAATATGTAAACAAACATATTTAAACTTAAAACTATTTAAATTTTATGAAGATATATTTTTTTTTTGTTTTTTTTACCTTTATCAGCTTATCAAAAAACTGATTTTATCAAACACTTTTAAGCATAATAGCTAGATTAATAGTTCTTCAGATTTCAGCTTCTAGCTTATAACTTTTCAGCTTTCAGCTACTTTTTCAACTAGATTTATCAAACATAACCTTAGACTATTTTAATAAGTTAAATTTATTTAATTAAAATATTAAAATTCCAAGCTTAATTACTTATTTATCAAAAGTTGAAGCAATTGTTATTTCATGGACCATGGTCCATATTGTATTGTGAATCCTAGTCTTAAAAGTATGTGTCTATAATTGACATATTCTATACCTGCAGTTAGCAATTTCTATACATATAAATAAATGGAAGACACATCATATGGTTATTAGACATAAAACATAATAACTAAAGACATAAATTGTTAACTGTAACTAAAGAAGATGTATCTGCATGCAGTTAAGAGTTTATATTTCTATAATTATCATGTTATATATCTATAATTACCATGTGATGTACCTTCAATTTGTTTACAGGTATATAAACGGTTAACTACATGTATAAAATATGTCAACTATAAGTACATAATTTGAAAGCTATTTTTGGACCAGGGTAATCAATGTAAAGTAATCCTAATCCATGGTATAATTTGGTCTTTAGACCATTTTTCCAATTAATAATTTTTGAAACTTAGTAAGTTATTGGGCTGGGGTTCCGTGGGCAAAGCCCGAAATCCGTATCACAACATTGCCCCGACTTCCCTGAAATCATTGCATTCCAATTTCCAGCTTAACACTAAAATGCTATGAGTGCTTGACCACCATGCTTAAACTCATGCTGCCCCCAGGTTAGGCTTATCATCTTCAATTGAATTCACAGCCGCAATTTGATTCTTCTATTATTTATTTACGGAGTATTTATTTGTGCCCATCATATTTTCCCCTAAATAACAATATTTACAACACACTTGTATTAATGTAGCATATGAAGTAACTAGACTTGATACTTCCCCAGAACAACTACCCATTCTTACCCTTTGCATTTTCAGATCAATACTGCTTTATGAGAACAATTTAGTATAGCTTGATGGAGTACAGACGTGTTTACACTATTCCAATGTGTATTGATGTGCATTTTTTTCCCTGAATTTTGCTGATTTTTCCTGAATTTCGAATTTGTTTCTTTGGAGTCGATAGACTTCTTATGCCAATTCTGTCTAGCAAAGTGATGCATACTCAATATGGAATTTTCCTAGTAGCTTGCTATGTTTTGGAACAGGAGATGTAAATGGTGTTTTTTTAGTTTTAATTAAGCTTTAGTAATGACTGACATCTATAGGGGCCATATGTTAAATAGTCTTATTCTCATCTTCTGTGGATTAACTGTGTATGATAAACTATAAGCATCATTGGTGGAAGATTCAACAAGTTTTTATTCTTTTCTGAATACTTGCCTCTACTTTTACTTGAGATTTCTTGGAGCTGTTGTACCATTGATTTGTTCCAATTTGAGAAACAATCTCTTGATTTGACTAGATTTTATGTTGATTTTTCTTTGTAAGACTAAACTTGTGACCATTCATGACTGTTACAGCGGGGAAGTCCTATGCATCTCTTGCTTCTGCTTCTTTTGTCTTCTATAAACTCTATTCTATCTTTATTAGTAATTCTAGATTACATTTCCCACTTTTACTTTCCAACTTAGCAAGTAGCATATTGTGACATTGCAGAATTAATTGATGATATAAGTTAGTTTACTTGTCATTCCCAATTTAATATTATTTTAATTTTAAATGTTTTTTTTTGAACCGTTTTGTATTTGAACTGTTTGGATTTTTAGAGATGTTCATTACTTTTCAACTCCATTGAATAAAATTCCGGTGTCTGTCATTGAATTTAGTTAGTGAAGTTTTTTGTAGTCTGAGACATTCAGTTTCAGACTTCTGGCCATTAGAGTGGATTGTGAGTCCAATTTTACCATCACAACTTGTGTATGAATGTTGGATGCTATTTACATCTCATGAATTTAGCATCCTAAAATTTCTCCACTTTTAAAGAATATGACCTACCTGTTTCATTCTTCAAACTCTTGATTTACACCTCAAAATTTAAAAATTTTAGATTGATTTTATTTTTAGGACTATAGAAAGTGGTGCCCCTAGTAGAGTAGCTGGTTTATTGACCATAGAGGAGATAGAGAGCGTGGGTGTAGGTTTACAGCAGAGTTGAAGGAAGCTGTGAAGCTGCCACTGCACACTTGCAAACATATGTTACTCTACTGGCCTACTGTATCCATGGGCATGATGGCAACCATGACCACTATCACAATGGCATCAACATTCTATTACCACCGGCAATTCCAGTTTCTATCCCATCCAACTCAACTCTACTCTCCCCCAGTAAGTAGCTTCCATTATCTATCTCTACAAATTTAATACATCCTTTCCTTTTTTGAATTGCCTATCTACCTATATTCTGCAATGTAATTTGATTCAAACAATCAAAATTCATTGTAATAGGACATAATTTTATTTATTTATTGGGTACAAATTTATTTTACAGCTTTTGGAGCTAAATCAGCACAAGCGCATTGTTGTACGACCAATGTCAAGTTACCGATTTTATGCAGTTAAGGGTAAACACCAAGGTGTATGACTGTATGTTATGTAGAAACAGTTCCATTGAGTTTTTAGTTTTGGATTATTGCATGTTATAGACTACTTAGATTGTAAAGCAATTCCTTTGATGCTTTTGTAGGGGGTAGCACCATTAGCATCGGGGATACATTAGATCCAGAAATTCGAGCTGTTCTTGAACTTGCAACAGATTCTGAGTTGTATGAACTTGAAAGGATTTTATTTGGCCCAAGGTTCTTTTTCAACTTCTCATCTTATACTGTTGGCTTATGCCTACATTCACATAGCTTATCAATGATAAATTATAACCATCTTCTGACATGTGTACTAGTATAAGATACCTTTCTTGCTTATACCTTATTAATTTTTAACAAATAATTAATTGGCTCATATTTCAGTTGTTGCAAGTACTGATATAACTAAAAACATTAGTAGTACTACAGATGGATTTAGTTCAACATTCATGCATCAAATATTGCATTCCTTATAGGACTACAGTTGTTTTGTGTGGAAAATTTGATAGCTAATATCTCTAATTATACAAAAGTCATTTCTTTTGTAATTTTTAAAAATTAATTATTAGACAGTCACCTAATTAATTCTAAAAGTTTTGCTATTGTATTATGGTTCAGTTACTTGAGTCCATTGTTGAAGTCAATAACAAAGAGAGCAGATGTTGATTTTGCTATGATTGAGGAAGACTTGGAGAAGAGGGAAGAATTTATGTCCATGCTTGAGTCAAGATTTCTATACCTTGCTGCTGATGCACGATCTACTTTGAGGTTTGCCTTTTTCTTAGTCTTGATGAGATAGTTCCATGACGCATTTACAATTGGTCAATATTTTATCAATTTCATAATTATTAAATAATTTCATTAGAGGCATCTAGGGAGCGCAATCCTTGTTAAGAAGTGTATATACCCATAAAAGTTATGAAGCGGTTATACAAAATTGAGGAGAAACAGAGTCATTACAAATGTAATTTAAAGTAGTAAAATTTGAGAATTTATTTAGCAGATTCTATAACAAATAAAAGAACTCTCTCTCTGTCTCTCTGTTTTTCTACACACTTCTATGCTTATCTTCTTTTTTTTTTCTTTTTTTTTTTTTTTAAAAATTTCCAGATTTATATCAATACAATAGAGCTTAGCTGTGAATTATTAATCCTAACTAAATCAAGTGGTTGATTCAGCCTTCATCAAAGAACTATTGTTTGACACAAATTAGAATTTTATATATATATATAAGTAATTATATTAAAAGCACCAAGGCAGTGCATCCCAAGTACATGTAGATGCACCAAGCCACCAACAAAAATGGCGCATTAGAGTTAACCCCAGCAAAATGCGTAGCCCATCCTAATATGTTTTGACTGCTTTGGATTACAAAGAGTCCAAATTATTTGTACCACAGAATGAAAGATTTATACCTGGTTAAACGTAAAAAATAAATGAAGCCACCCGACAATTTTATCTAGCTTGATGTAAATAGTGATCCACCACTAGTGAGTGAATTATGTTATGAACTTTGTTTGATATAATCATCATTCTTTATTAGGGGTCAAAGACCATCATATAGGGATGTATTGCTTAATGTAAGGAAAAAATTAAATATACGTTGTTCAACCAAATTGTCTGCTGAAGACTTGGAAGCAGAGATTTTTCTTCATCTATTGCAGGAATATTCGAGGTAATCCTTCAACTGTCTCTCTTGGAGAAACTTTAACAATGGATAAAGTGAGGCTATTGTTCGTTTCTTTCTTATAGTCCTTTTTAATTTGTCCTTCCAAAATTTTCCTATAATTATTTTCAATATTTCCTTAATTTTGCTTCCTTTTAATGCTTGTAAATTCTAGGAAATTTACTTTTGATCCATTATATTTATGGGTTCTTGTGCCTAAAATGTCTACTCAACCATGTCAAGTTTTGTAAAATTTCTTGTTTCCATTTTTATTAACAGGGATAGAGGCATTTGTGTTAGTTTTGATGGTGATATAATTGTTTCTTGATATTTATGGTCTTTCCATTTCTATTAACTAATTCACATATAATAGGCTTTTTTTTTTCCTTCTGTTACTGTGACATCTTTTTTGTTTTTGGATAAATTTGTGACTTTTCAATGTTGAATTATTTGGAACCTGCCACAGTTCAATGGATAGGGCGAATGACCCCGATGAGAATGAGAGTCTAGAATTTGGGCTTAGTCAATGGAAGATTCAGGCTGATGCTGCTTTAAAAGGAGGGCAAGGGCAGCTTGGCACAATGATACTAAGGGTTTATTTTCTTTTCATTTGCCAATTGATTTTTCTCATGCCCATGACTGGTTTTATGTAATGTACTTTTTATGATTTAGGGTGGTGGAATGCTAACATTAGGGGGAATCTACAAATTGGTAAAAAATGATTCCATGTGAATGTTGTACTTCTTTCCATTTTTCTGCTCTCTTTCTTCTGACCCTCTGGATTTTCCTTGCTATGGTAGTTAGCTAAGAGATTATTTGGAAAATGTATGGTGGAAGTTGCCAAATATGGGATGCAAAAGGAACTCCTCAAAAAGGTACATAAAATTGGTCTAGAGATGATATTATCTGGCATTACATATCTTTGGTTCAGTTTTCTATACATTCCCAAGTATTCAATTTTGAACTTTGATGCAACTTACAGTGTTCTTGGTTTAGTAGTATTGTTTTCTTTGTTGGGTGTATATGCTATTGTGCATTTAATTAGATAGTGTTACCTGTGACAAGTTGAAAAGTTACTTAGTTTATAAAATATAAAATTATTTGAATTTGATTGATTATTTTATAGAAGTACTTCTATGAGTGGTCAAATGAAATTTTTGTTGACTAGTGGAGGTGGTGGTGAGGGTATGTAGGTGGGTGGGGCTGGTGGGTGTGAGAGGCAGGTCACTCAACTGGGCTATAATGCAGATGGGTCAAACCACACTAAAGGACTGAATCCAATCAATTACCAGAGACAACGACATTATGTTATAATATGAGATTGGACCAAAGTCACTTAACTAGGCTATAATACACATGGGTCAAACCGCACTAGAAGATTGAATCCAATCAATTAGCTAGTCTAACCCATGGCCTTATAAACTCCCATATGTTCTCTCTTATTTTTTCAATGTGGGACTCTTAACAATAGTAGTGGCAGGAAATAAGTACTGATAGTAGTGGTAGTGGTAATGGTAATGGTTTTGGGGTTAAGTGGGTAGGCAGGGAGGTGAAGGCGGGTTAATAGGTATGTAGTACGGATGGAAGTAAGTGGTTATAATAATATGATAACAGAGATATAATTAATTATTTAACAATATTGATTACTTCTCAAGCATGTTCTCAACTTTTAGTCCCAAACGGATGCATGTTTCCTTCCCCTTCACCACGATCTGTAGTTCCCACTCCCCTGTCATGCCCATAAAGGCAATGGTTGTATCATATATAGTGATTAGTGAATATGGGGGTAGGTAGGTAGGTAAGAAAAGAGCCAGGTAGATAATACATAGTGATAAGTTGAAGTAAGCCATAAGCAGTGATTGCAATAGTAGTAGTGGCAGTTAAAGTTTGTAGTTTCCTAGTAGGTAGGTTGGGGTGGCAGTGAGCTGGTGAGGTAGGTTCATAGTGGTGTGGGGAGCTACTAGATGAGATTAGTAGATCATTTTAGTAGTGGCCATAAATGAAAACTTGTAAATGTTTATACATTTGGAAAAAAAAAATCTTTTCTATGTTTTTCAATTTCTTTTCTTAAGTTGGAAAATAGTTTTCCATTTTCCAATTTAGTACATGGTTTATTTTGAGCAGAAAACAGACTTCTGCTGAATTTGCTAGTTTCTAAACTAACCCAAAGAGTTGTAATTTCTTTGAGATTGTTTCTTTGACTACATATTGCTCCTGCCATACTTTATTTTCAGGGTGGAGAATTGGCAGCTGTTAACCTGGAGGCCAGGCTAGCCTACCTTGTTGCAAAACAGGTGTTTTTATCTTCAGAAGAAAATTGCTATTATGCTTTGATATAGTACTATAGAAGTGGCAGTCCTGCACAATAATTTGGTCCACCATTGAGTCAAGTAGTCAACTATTCTAGCTAATAAACATGCTCAATCGTATCTTCACGATTTAGTAAAGATTGAGTAAGAGATCATTTGACTAAAGTGCAATTTTACCTTATAATGTATTACAGAGTGTCTGTAAATTTGATGACATCTAATAGTTTTAAATATTTTTGTGCTGTTCTATTTGTCTGTAAATTTGATGACATCTAACTGTTATTGATTTTTGACAGGGTGTTAAAGGTGCTGCTACTAGGTACTTGGGCCTGAGGAGCTTGGCAACATTTTTTGGTCCATTGTAATATCTCTTCTTTTTGGAAATTTTACTGTCTTAACTTTTCTGCTATTGTCAATTAGTTTGTGTTTTACCCATCAGATATTACTCTCAAGTGCACTTATTGTGACCTACCATGAGATTGTATAATAGTGTCATTAGAAATGTGATATCAAATAATAACCTATAGAAGTTCAATTGCCTATAAACTATATTATAATTGACATTCAGAATATTACATGGCTATTTGTGGGTCTTACTGTTTTCTAACATTATGGTGTTTATATTTGCATCTTACATAGGTTGTGGGGAACATTTCTAGCAGATGTTTTTATTCAAATGCTTGGAACAGATTACGCTAGAATTGTGCGAGCTATTTATGCTTTTGCACAGGTAATTTCTTTTCACGCTTCAATAAACAACCTGATCATGATACTTATTTTTTTCACTAAAATAATTGTGTGATCCTCATTGATAGTTCTATGGACTTACTATACAAAGAGTATGTGAACAACATATGTTTGAACAAATCCCATGTTTCAGAATATGCAAATGAAGATCTGACTTAGTTTGCTATCATTTGATTCAGATACGGATCACCCGTTCGTACAAGTTATGATCTCATTTCAAGAGATGATTTGAGTTTCTAATGCGTATCTTCATGTGGCAACCCAAGTGTGGAAATGGAATATATCTGGAACTGTGTTTTTGGGTTTGATTGGAGTTCAAGGAAGTATTCGCCAAATCTGTCCAATTTTTTAGGGTTTCAATGCTAAGTTAAGTTGAGGGTTTGTTTTTAGTGTCATTGAACTCTTACTCTAGGATATGAGGTTCTTGTAAATATGCACCACAAAAGCAATTGCCTTTACTTCTCTTTTTCTCTCCTTTTTTAAGTACACGGCCGCTGCTCTGCTTAAAAAGGTTATAAAATGTCGGAGTACCATTTCTTGGTTTTAGAGTTTTAGGCAAGTGAAAGAATGTATTTTGTCTTAACTAAAAGGTTAAGCTAATGCAAATTCACCAAACATATTTTCATGTATAGTTGTGCTATAGTGCTAAAGATTGTCCAAGACCACAAGTAGAGAAGTCGCATATAGCAGAAACATAACCCCATAATAATCTGGGGTTCGGCTGGGTTGTGGGTGAATATAAAGGATTTATCTATCTTTAACCAAACTTCAAGGGATGATTGATCTTTGACCTTAGGAATGGAGCAGCCTTAAAATTTTAAGTCAGTTGTTCCATCTTTTAAAAGTACTTACAATTCAAGGAGATGATTAGTTTTCCAAAAAAAAAAAAAAAAGAACATAGCTCCATAATAAGAAACCTAAGAGATTCACAACTTGCAAGAACAGTTTCGCGAGCTCAAGAGGAGACTCAACAATGAAGCTCCCACCGGATCACAAGTCTTGATCAAGTCTCATTTTGCTTAACACAACATATATCATATAATTCCAAAAGATGTCAACCTGCCAACAAGAAAGTATAACGGAATCACTAACCCTCAAACACATCTCACCTCTTATTAAGTGGACGTGTTAATGTTAGAGCGATGTTGCTAATGTTGTGATGTGTCCCACATTTGAGGGTCTAGCCCTTGGCTTGATTGGTTCATTGCATTGGAAAGCAGATCTATCCACAACTTCACCAAATTGGAGTGTGGATTCTTGACCCACTTTGCAAGGTTCCATTCTAAGGAAAAAAAAAAAAAAAACACCTAGGTTTAGGGGATTAAAAAAAACCTGCAATTAGCTTTAGCTCTACAGTATATATATTCCACTTGAAACTTTCAAAGGCACTGGGGTAGTTAAAAAAAGACTGTTTTACAACTTATTTCTTTGTATAATAATAATACTTTGTTTGGGTAAAAATGTCCATATGAATTCATTCAACTCTAATTCATATCCATCCATATATTTTGCTGTAACTCTAAAACTTCTAAATAGTAGAAAAATAGGTATAACTCTAACTTCAATGTTTGTGTTTTCAAATGTTTCTTTTGTTAATCTATCTCATCAATATTCCCTTTTTTTTTTTTTAATGTGAATTGGACTCTGAACCCTGTTAGTAGTAGAAAAAAATAGTATTATATGTTAGATATAAATATAATGTAAAATGAACGGAATAAAAATTTAATTACGAGAAACTTAACCTCGTACCCGCTGAAGCAATATTAGAGATCAAAATACCTCTTCTTTCGTAAGGAAAAACTTGACTCAAAAGTCAAAACATTAGATGGCGTATTTGAAATTATTCTTGAGCAGTGTGAATACCATAAACTGCATATACTATATCACATCAATATAGACATAGTATTCGATAACCCAACATCCACTAATTATTCAATTTGACCAAAACTCAATAAGTCTAATTAACTTGCACCACATAATTAAGGTCTTAATATATGAAATATATTATATGAGAAAATCTTACATTCTCCACTTTGTGCAAGTACTAGCATAACCATCATCAAATACCAAAACTCACGAACCATAGTAATATGTCCTCTACTCGAGAAAATAGTACAGAGCATCTCCTATATTTATCACATGCATTTTGAATCTCTAACCTTGATCATTTATGAACAAACCCAATGTTTATTCTTGGTACCTCAAGGGATGTTCCTCAAAATAAATTATATGCACATCTAAAAAAGAAATCATCCTATAATTGTACAAAAAGAGTATACTACTATAGGATCCCTAAAGTACTTAAAAACATGTGTTAAGTAGGGATCTATTAATTTTAGCACAATGCTAACCGCATTCTATGATTAGTTAATAAACTTAAACACTACCTCTAAAGGCTAAGTGATTGGAGTTGACACGTATGTCACTTACACTCATTAACATAGCCAAAAGATAGTCAAGCCAAAGAAACATTCCAACAACTTAGATAACAAAACCAAAAAGTCTAAGCCCAAAGTTTGGAATTGTAACCATACATCAAACTTTTTCAAATAACTTCAAGGTCCACTTAAATGAGCTAGACATCATAAGTCTTACTTTTATGGCTCACAAAATTGTCTTGAGTCTTACAAATAAAAAATGACATATGATCAATTTTGATGAAATTAAAGACTATATCGATTGCTAAAGAATTTATTTTAATGATAGTGCACCACAAGTTCAATGCCTTTGTTCTAAAAAGCTTCATATTGTTGTTACAACATTTTCATAAAATATGTTACGCAACCAAATGTTCAGTAGATTGAACTAATGAACTTATAAGACCGTGATAGGATAATTGGGCATCAACTACCCGACCCGGAACCACTGGCAGGATCCGAAGGCAAGACAACGGACGTTCAACTAGTCGTTCAACACTTCACTCCTCAGCATCAATGCTCAACGGCTCCTCAGCTCCTCAACTAGTCGTTCAACACTTTACTCCTCGCATTAATGCCAAACGGTTCAGCTCCTCAGCATTAACACTCAACGGCTCCTCAGCTCCTTGGCATTAACGCTCCATTACTGAGCTGAGGAAGATAAAAAGGCTCACAACACTTGTAGAGAGACGACACTTCTTACTAGACAAAAACACACACTGAACTGAGCATTGTACTGCACTCAAACATTGTACTAGCATTACACAAATAATACTCAAATAATATACCCGGTAACACATTATTACCGTCATTGGTGCTCTCGTTGAGAGTTGAGGCCAAATCTCAGGCACAGCTCTACATATTACAAAAGAAGGTTGTCGTGGTGCCTTCCATCCACGACGTCGCCTCCTCATCCACAGCGTCGCCTTCTTCAAGCAGCGTCCTGCTCATCAAGTGGTGTCGCCTTCGCATCCACGGCGTCGCCTTCTTCAAGCAGCGTCCTGCTCATCAAGTGGCGTCGTCTCCGCATCCACGACGTCGCCATCTCATCAAGTGGCGTCGCCTCCTCAAGTGCCGAGATCGTATCTCAGGAAAACTTCACAAATCACAAAACACCCAGCTCATCTCATCATTGTCGATGGTGCAATCTGGATCCAGCCCCGCTCTCATGGTTCTCATCGAGTGAACAATGGTCATCCCGGATCCAGCAGCTCTCATGGTTCTCATCGAGTGAACAATGGTCATCCCGGATCCAGCAGCTCTCATGGTTCTCATCGAGTGAACAACGGTCACCCCTCGGGTGATCTTCGTGGGTAGCTCAATGGTCACCCCTCGGGTGATCTTCGTAAACAGCTCAGCAGTAACCGCGTGGGAGATCGCCGCAAGGGTGATCTCCGTAGCCAACTCAACAACAACCACGGGCGCTTCCTCCTCAAGTGCGTCCACCTCCTTCACTTGTGTGTTCACCTCTTGTAAGCAGTGGCGTTACCCAGTGAACGCTGCTCCCATCCAAGCAGTGACGTTATCAAGTGAGCACTACTCCCATCCAAGACTTCCAAGCAGTGGCGCTTCCTCCTCAAGTGCGTCCGCATCCTTCACTTGTGCGTTCACCTCTTGTAAGCAGTGGCGTTACCCAGTGAACGCTGCTCCCATCCAAGCAGTGGACTTACAAGCAGTGGCGTTACCGAGTGAACGCGGCTCCCATCCAAGTCGTGGACTTCCAAGCAGTGGCGCTTCCTCCTCAAGTGCGCCCGCCTCCTTCACTTGTGCGTTCACCTCTTGTAAGTAGTGGCGTTACCCAGTGAACGCTGCTCCCATCCAAGCAGTGGACTTACAAGCAGTGGAGTGAACGCGGCTCCCATCCAAGCCGTGGACTTCCAAGCAGCAGCGTCACCACCTCGAGCAGAGTCACCTCCTCAAGTGGTGTCACCTCCATGAGCAGCGTCACCTCCTCAAGTGGCGTCACCTCCACGAGCGGCGTCACCTCCCCGAGCGGCGTCACCTCCTCGAGTAGTGTCACCATCTCGAGCAACGTCACCTCCTCAAGCAACGTCACCACCTCGAGCAGCGTCACCCCCTCGAGCAACGCTACGTCACCTCCTCGAGCAGCGTCGCCTCCTCAAGTGCTTCGTATCCTCCTCAAGTGCGTTTGCTTCTTCCTCAAGTGAGTTTACTTCCTCCACTTGTGCATCCGTCTCCTGCACTTGTGCATCCGCATCCTCCACTGGTGCATCTGTCGCCTCCACTGGTGCATCCGCCTCCTGCACTTGTGCGTCTACCTCCTTCACTTGTGCGTCCACCTCCTTCACTTGTGCGTTCACCTCCATAAGCAAAAGGACCCAGTAGTTGGTCATGGTCTGCCCTGCTGCAAAAAATGACACCTCAACATTTTTGCATGGCTTGAATTCTTTGAATGAAAATAATGCTCATTTACCTATTGGTTCTAATGATGGTAATTCATTGCTTGATGTCCATCATGCTACTATTGATAAGAAATTGCCAAAAAAAAAAAATTGGTCGAGGTCAGTCCTCGGTCGAAGCTTAGCCGAGGTCAATCCTCGGCCAATCTCGCGCTCAAGGCGCCAAAAGAAAAACACACACACACACAATTTTAGACACGTCGTTACTCCCAAACCACCTCAACCACTCTCGTTGGCTAGGGAGTGGAGGGACTGGTGACAGGATAATTGGGCATCAACTACCCGACCCGGAACCACTGGCAGGATCCGAAGGCAAGACAACGGACGTTCAACTAGTCGTTCAACACTTCACTCCTCACCATCAATGCTCAACGGCTCCTCAGCTCCTCAACTAACCGTTCAACACTTTACTCCTCGCATTAATGCCCAACGGTTCAGCTCCTCAACATTAACACTCAACGGCTCCTCAGCTCCTTGGCATTAACGCTCCATTACTAAGCTGAGGAAGATAAAAAGGCTCACAACACTTGTAGAGAGACAACACTTCTTACTAGACAAAAACACACACTGAACTGAGCATTGTACTGCAATCAAACATTCTACTAGCATTACACAAATAATACTCAAATAATATACCCGGTAACACATTATTACCGTCAGACCGACACCAGGTTGACCAATCGTGGAACCTTTAGACTTATTGTTCGACATACAATCCAACTTGAGATGTATGAAGACAATTATGATAAGTCATTTCTTTAAAGTAGAACATTTTAATGACATTTTCAAATGATCACTCCCATTGATCTAAAGTGGATCATCTTAATGACGTTTCTAAATTATCATTCCTACTAATTAAGTTATTGTTTAGGGTTTAGTGATATACACATTTATAATCAATTTAACCACCTATAATAATGAACATACAATTACCCACGATAGTTGGGGCATTCAAAATAATCAATTTCGTTTCCCAAGTATTATCCAACTGAAGAATAACGAGGACACAATTCCACACAATAGTTGGACACATTAAAAAATGTACAAGCTCAAAATTAATTTCCAAGACCAAGTTAGAATTTAGTTCAAAAGGTACATTTCTATTTTTGGAATCCAAAAGGGTATATCATATCAAGTAGTTGTACTATCATTAGTTCAAAGAACCCAAGTAAGCTGCATAAAACAATTATTAAATGTTATTGAATTTTAGAGAATAATAACTAAATACATATTTTGTCAATGCAATGTTGGATCTCAACGATGCACTATACTTACTTCCTAGTGGGTCACCCATTATGTGACTATTGTAAGTCAAATAGACAAAACTGGAATGAGATTAAAATTTCAGAGAATGAAAAGACAAAACAGGAAGAGGAAGATGATTCTCGGTACTGCTGTAGTAGACAAAACATCGATTACTAAAAGCGCAGAACAAAAAGTTGGGGCGAGATTTTATACCCAAAAAGTAGGATTGTAGGAAAGCTAATATTATAGACAAAAAGGCGAACCAAAAACTTTTAGTCGACCCTGTACTCTATTCCTTACTTCCTTACTCTAAAATAAAGGGCATGGGGTTTAGTTCTCTTATGACACTTAGCACTCAATGGATTCATATTTCCCTCTAAGGGGTTCTATGAATGTATAGTGGATTTTATGTTCTGTAGCAGCCTACCATTAATATATTAAAAGTATTCTATGCTCAATGTTAGTGTTGATCAACCTTTAATATATTACTTGGGACCAACTTTTAGACTCAATATCTTTATAAACCACCCACACTAGTTCATGATTGAAATTGGAGATGCGGGGGATCGAACCCCGTGCCTCTCACATGCAAAGCGAGCGCTCTACCATTTGAGCTACATCCCCCGCTAACACTTTTGTAGTCAAAATGCTATGTATATCTAAGAAAGAAAGAAGTATTTAAAAAATAATCAAAAACCACCCTAACAGAGCCAGGTTTTGATCCTGGGACCTGTGGGTTATGGGCCACCAGGCTTCCGCTGTGCCACTCTGATTTTGCTTCTTTTTTTTTTTTAACTATTATAAATGTATTTAACTCTCTGGAGAAGTATTTCTCAGTTGCTTCACTTATTTGGCAATGAAAGTAAACGCAATTCCATTCCGATAAATAAACTTGAAGGTTTGGCTGAGTGGCTTAAGGCATTGGTTTGCTAAATCGTCCGAAAGTGCTGGGTTTTCACCGACTTGGGGATGGGCTTTCCTCAGTCTCAGGCAGAGCCGCTAGAAAATGACTTTCTATGTCTAGGTGGAGGCTCACTTCGTGCCCATCCCCATTGACTTTAAGAAAGAATTTGTTAGTAGCAAACCAGCAGCAAAGCACTTCCTCCAAGGCGAAGTAAGCACCGTAGATAAATATTTTGTAAGCGGTAAGCAAAGATCAATTGAGAATCTAAGTCCCCAACTTCCAAAGGCATTTTCGGGGCCTAGCCTCCCTCCTTAAAAAGAACCAAATAATCGTAGAATCACAATAACCACCTATTTATTCTCTCTAAATTGTCTACATATATTTTCTCTATATNAAATAATCAATTTCGTTTCCCAAGTATTATCCAACTGAAGAATAACGAGGACACAATTCCACACAATAGTTGGACACATTAAAAAATGTACAAGCTCAAAATTAATTTCCAAGACCAAGTTAGAATTTAGTTCAAAAGGTACATTTCTATTTTTGGAATCCAAAAGGGTATATCATATCAAGTAGTTGTACTATCATTAGTTCAAAGAACCCAAGTAAGCTGCATAAAACAATTATTAAATGTTATTGAATTTTAGAGAATAATAACTAAATACATATTTTGTCAATGCAATGTTGGATCTCAACGATGCACTATACTTACTTCCTAGTGGGTCACCCATTATGTGACTATTGTAAGTCAAATAGACAAAACTGGAATGAGATTAAAATTTCAGAGAATGAAAAGACAAAACAGGAAGAGGAAGATGATTCTCGGTACTGCTGTAGTAGACAAAACATCGATTACTAAAAGCGCAGAACAAAAAGTTGGGGCGAGATTTTATACCCAAAAAGTAGGATTGTAGGAAAGCTAATATTATAGACAAAAAGGCGAACCAAAAACTTTTAGTCGACCCTGTACTCTATTCCTTACTTCCTTACTCTAAAATAAAGGGCATGGGGTTTAGTTCTCTTATGACACTTAGCACTCAATGGATTCATATTTCCCTCTAAGGGGTTCTATGAATGTATAGTGGATTTTATGTTCTGTAGCAGCCTACCATTAATATATTAAAAGTATTCTATGCTCAATGTTAGTGTTGATCAACCTTTAATATATTACTTGGGACCAACTTTTAGACTCAATATCTTTATAAACCACCCACACTAGTTCATGATTGAAATTGGAGATGCGGGGGATCGAACCCCGTGCCTCTCACATGCAAAGCGAGCGCTCTACCATTTGAGCTACATCCCCCGCTAACACTTTTGTAGTCAAAATGCTATGTATATCTAAGAAAGAAAGAAGTATTTAAAAAATAATCAAAAACCACCCTAACAGAGCCAGGTTTTGATCCTGGGACCTGTGGGTTATGGGCCACCAGGCTTCCGCTGTGCCACTCTGATTTTGCTTCTTTTTTTTTTTTAACTATTATAAATGTATTTAACTCTCTGGAGAAGTATTTCTCAGTTGCTTCACTTATTTGGCAATGAAAGTAAACGCAATTCCATTCCGATAAATAAACTTGAAGGTTTGGCTGAGTGGCTTAAGGCATTGGTTTGCTAAATCGTCCGAAAGTGCTGGGTTTTCACCGACTTGGGGATGGGCTTTCCTCAGTCTCAGGCAGAGCCGCTAGAAAATGACTTTCTATGTCTAGGTGGAGGCTCACTTCGTGCCCATCCCCATTGACTTTAAGAAAGAATTTGTTAGTAGCAAACCAGCAGCAAAGCACTTCCTCCAAGGCGAAGTAAGCACCGTAGATAAATATTTTGTAAGCGGTAAGCAAAGATCAATTGAGAATCTAAGTCCCCAACTTCCAAAGGCATTTTCGGGGCCTAGCCTCCCTCCTTAAAAAGAACCAAATAATCGTAGAATCACAACAACCACCTATTTATTATCTCTAAATTGTCTACATATATTTTCTCTATATTCGTTATTTTAATGTTAGTGTTGGTCACCATTAGCCTGTAATATATATCATAAAACCAATCACCATTAATATATTAAAAGATATGTGGTGTGGTTGGTCTATATGACCAATAAGTAACTCAATTACTTGGGTACCAACTTTTAGATTCAATATCTACTTTCTTTATAAACCACCCACACTAGGTCATGATTGAAATTGGAGATGCGGGGGATCGAACCCCGTGACTCTCGCATGCAAAGCGAGCGCTCTACCATTTGAGCTACATCCCCCGCTAACACCTTCGTAGTCAAAATGCTATGTATATCTAAGAAAGAAAGAAGTATTTAAAAAATAATCAAAAACCACCCTATCAGAGCCAGGTTTCGATCCTGGGACCTATGGGTTATGGGCCCACCACGCTTCCGCTGCGCCACTCTGATTTTGCTTTTTTTTTTAAAACTATTATAAATGTATTTAACTCTCTGGAGAAGTATTTCTCAGTTGCTTCACTTATTTGGCAATGAAAGTAAACGCAATTCCATTCCGATAAAAAAACTTGAAGGTATTGCTGAGTGGCTTAAGGCATTGGTTTGCTAAATCGTCCGAAAGAGCTGGGTTTTCACCGACTTGGGGATGGGCTTTCCTCAGTCTCAGGCAGAGCCGCTAGAAAATGACTTTCTATGTCTAGGTGGAGGCTCACTTCGTGCCCATCCCCTTTGACTTTAAGAAAGAATTTGTTAGTAGCAAACCAGCAGCAAAGCACTTCCTCCAAGGCGAAGTAAGCACCGTAGATAAATATTTTGTAAGCGGTAAGCAAAGATCAATTGAGAATCTAAGGCCCCAACTTCCAAAGGCATTTTCGGGGCCTAGCCTCCCTCCTTAAAAAGAACCAAATAATCGTAGAATCACAACAACCAC
>NC_044919.1:11575498-11585498 GCF_003576645.1 Ipomoea triloba | reverse complement strand
GATGCGGGGGATCGAACCCCGTGCCTCTGGAATGCAAAGCGAGCGCTCTACCATTTGAGCTACATCCCCCGCTAACACCTTCGTAGTCAAAATGCTATGTATATCTAAGAAAGAAAGAAGTATTTAAAAAATAATCAAAAACCACCCTATCAGAGCCAGGTTTCGATCCTGGGACCTATGGGTTATGGGCCCACCACGCTTCCGCTGCGCCACTCTGATTTTGCTTTTTTTTTTTTAACTATTATAAATGTATTTAACTCTCTGGAGAAGTATTTCTCAGTTGCTTCACTTATTTGGCAATGAAAGTAAACGCAATTCCATTCCGATAAAAAAACTTGAAGGTATTGCTGAGTGGCTTAAGGCATTGGTTTGCTAAATCGTCCGAAAGTGCTGGGTTTTCACCGACTTGGGGATGGGCTTTCCTCAGTCTCAGGCAGAGCCGCTAGAAAATGACTTTCTATGTCAAGGTGGAGGCTTACTTCGTGCCCATCCCCTTTGACTTTAAGAAAGAATTTGTTAGTAGCAAACCAGCAGCAAAGCACTTCCTCCAAGGCGAAGTATGCACCGTAGATAAATATTTTGTAAGCGGTAAGCAAAGATCAATTGAGAATCTAAGGCCCCAACTTCCAAAGACATTTTCGGGGCCTAGCCTCCCTCCTTAAAAAGAACCAAATAATCGTAGAATCACAACAACCACCTATTTATTCTCTCTAAATTGTCTACATATATTTTCTCTATATTCGTTATTTTAATGTTAGTGTTGGTCAGCCTGTAATATATATCATAAAACCAATCACCATTAATATATTAAAAGATATGTGGTGTGGTTGGTCTATATGACCAATAAGTAACTCAATTACTTGGGTACCAACTTTTAGACTCAATATCTACTTTCTTTATAAACCACCCACACTAGGTCATGATTGAAATTGGAGATGCGGGGGATCGAACCCCGTGCCTCTCGCATGCAAAGCGAGCGCTCTACCATTTGAGCTACATCCCCCGCTAACACCTTCGTAGTCAAAATGCTATGTATATCTAAGAAAGAAAGAAGTATTTAAAAAATAATCAAAAACCACCCTATCAGAGCCAGGTTTCGATCCTGGGACCTATGGGTTATGGGCCCACCACGCTTCCGCTGCGCCACTCTGATTTTGCTTTTTTTTTTTAACTATTATAAATGTATTTAACTCTCTGGAGAAGTATTTCTCAGTTGCTTCACTTATTTGGCAATGAAAGTAAACGTAATTCCATTCCGATAAAAAACTTGAAGGTATTGCTAAGTGGCTTAAGGCATTGGTTTGCTAAATCGTCCGAAAGTGCTGGGTTTTCACCGACTTGGGGATGGGCTTTCCTCAGTCTCAGGCAGAGCCGCTAGAAAATGACTTTCTATGTCTAGGTGGAGGCTCACTTCGTGCCCATCCCCTTTGATTTTAAGAAAGAATTTGTTAGTAGCAAACACTACAAGAAAAATGCTCATAGACAACGGTTCTTAACCGTTGTCTATGAGGTAAAATTTCTGTTGTTGAAGCCGGTGTTGTTGTAAGTCCCGCGCTAAGACAACGGTTTTAACTGTTGTCTTTTTTAGAAAAGACAACGGTTACAAACCGTTGTCTATTGAGTGTTGTTGATGCCGGTGTTGTTGAAAGTCACGCACATAGACAACGGTTAAACCGTTGTCTTTTCTAGAAAAGACAACGGTTAAAAACCGTTGTCTATTGAGTGTGTTGTTGAAGCCGGTGTTGTTGAAAGTCACGCACATAGACAACGGTTTTTAACCGTTGTCTTTTCTAAAAACGACAACGGTTAAAAGCCGTTGTCTATTGAGTGTGTTGTTGAAAGTCACGCACATACACAATGATTTTTAACCGTTGTCTATTCTATAAAAGAAAACGGTTGAGTGTTGTTGAAACCGGCGTTGTTGTATGTCCCACACAAAGACAACAGTTTTTAACCGTTGTCTATTGAGTGTTGTTGAAACTGATATTAAAATGTCAAATTCATTGTTTGATAATTTTTACAAACGCTAAATTTAGCAACATTTGCATATGGCGTTTTGAAAAAAAAAATAATTTTTCAAAACGCCACAAATTAATTAAAAAACGTTAGGATTGAAAACTGAACCCTTAAATAGATTAATTACAATAAAATGGAGCCTTGAGGCTCCTTAAATAGGAGCCTCAAGGCTCCATCCCACTTTTCCCACCGATGTGGGACGGTGGGAAAAGTGGGATGAAAAGAAGGAAGCAGCGCAAGCTGCTTCCTTCTTCTTCTTTATTTTTTTTGCTTTCTTCTTCTTCTTCTTTATTTTTTGTTTATTTTTTTATTTTGATTTTTATTTTATATAAATATTCTTATTAGAGTTAATTATATTTTGGTCCTAAATTTATAGGTGACAGTCCACTTTTAATTCTTTTTATGAGAACATTCACTTTTGTTCCTAGTATTATTATAACATGATCATTTTTTATCATCAATCAACAAAATAGTTTAAATATTATTAAATACAAAGATATTTCGGTCTTTAATGTAATTTTTCAAAAAGATAAACATAAAAAATATAGTGAGTCAACCTATTACACGATGTTATTTATTTAATTATTTATTATTATTAGTATTCAACCTATTGATTTTTTATTGTTTTTATTGTTATTATTATTATTATTATTATTATTATTATTATTATGTATACTTTTAGGTCATTTTAATTTAATTACATGTTAACCGCAAACCTAAAGAGCTAATTTTAGCAAACATTTTTTTTACAAACTGCTAATACAATTCGCTGGTCAAAGCCGCTAATACAATCCGATGGTTAAATAAAACTGTTGTCTAAATAAAAAATAGGTGCACAAAGACAACGATGTTAATAAACCATTGTCTTTGAAGTGTTGTATATTCAAGTGCACTTAAAGACAACATAGCAACGACAACGGTTAAATGAAACTGTTGTCTAAATAAAAAATGGGTGCACAAAGACAACGGTTTTAATAAACCGTTGTCTTTGAAGTGTTTGTCTATTAAAGTGTGGTTAAAGACAACACACAAACGACAACGGTTAAATAAAATCGTTGCCTTTTTAAAAAAATAATAATAATAAACGTGCAAAGACAACGGTTTTAAAAAATCGTTGTCCTTTTTTTTTTAAATAAACGTGCAAAGACAACGGTTTTAAAAAATCGTTGTCTTTGTAGTGTTGTGTATTCAAGTGCACTCAAAGACAACACACCAACGATAACGGTTATATAAAACCATTGTCTAAATAAAAAATGGAATGCACATAGACAACGGTTTTTAAAAACTGTTGTCTTTGAAGTGTTGTGTATTAAAATGTGTTTATAACAACACACCAATAACAACGGCTAAATAAAACCGTTGTCTTTAAAAAAAATAAACGCACAAAGACAACAATTTTAAAAAACCGTTGTCTTTGTAATGTTGTGTATTCAAGCGCACTTAAAGACAACACACGAACTACAATGATTAAATAAAACCATTTTCTAAATGAAAAAACGGGTGCACAAAGACAACGGTTTTAATAAATAGTTGTCTTTGAAGTGTTGTCTATTCAAGTGTGCTTAAAGACAACACACATATGACAACGGTTAAATAAAATCGTTGTCTTTTTAAAAAAAAGTAAACGCGCAAAGACAACGGTTTTAAAAAACCGTTGTCTTTGTAGTGTTGTGTATTCAAGTGCCCTCAAAAACAACACTTCAACGACAACGGTTACATAAAACCGTTGTCTTTTATTTAAAAAAATGCACATAGACAACGGTTTTTAAAAATCGTTGTCTTTGCGGTGTTGTCTTTTTACAAAATGCACAAAGACAACACACTAAAGACAACGGTTCGGTAAAAACCGTTGTCTTTGATAAAAGTGTCGAGTCAAAGACAACAGTTTTGTCCAAAACTGTTGTCTTTTACACAAAAGACAACACTTTTGTCAAAAACTATTGTCTTTTTAGTGTTGTCTATGTGCATTTTTCTTGTAGTGAAACCAGCAGCAAACCACTTCCTTCAAGGCGAAGTAAGCACCGTAGATAAATATTTTGTAAGCGGTAAGCAAAGATCAATTGAGAATCTAAGGCCCCAACTTCCAAAGGCATTTTCGGGGCCTAGCCTCCCTCCTTAAAAATAACCAAATAATCGTAAAATCACAACAACCACCTATTTATTCTCTCTAAATTGTCTACATATATTTTCTCTATATTCGCTATTTTAATGGTAGTGTTGGTCAGCCTGTAATATGTTCCAAAAATCATAAAACCGATCACCATTAATATATTAAAAGTATTGTATGAGAAATAAAGGTATGTGGTATGTGGTGTGGTTTGTCTGTATGACCAATAAGTAACTCAATTACTTGGGACCAACTTTTAGACTCAATATGTACTTTCTTATGCGGGGGATGCGGGGGATCGAACACCGCGCCTCTCGCGTGCAAAGCGAGCACTCTACCACACTAGATCATGATTGAAATTGGAGATACGGGGGATCGAACCCCGTGCCTCTCGCATGCAAAGCGAGCGCTCTACCATTTGAGCTACATCCCCCGCTAACACTTTTGTAGTCAAAATGCTATGTATATCTATGAAAGAAAGAAGTATTTAAAAAATAATCAAACACCACCCTATCAGAGCCAAGTTTCGATCCTGGGACCTGTAGGTTATGGGCCCACCACGCTTCCGCTGCGCCACTCTGATTTTGCTTTTTTTTTTTTAACTATTATAAATGTATTTAACTCTCTGGAGAAGTATTTCTCAGTTGCTTCACTTATTTGGCAATGAAAGTAAACGCAATTCCATTCCGATAAAAAAACTTGAAGGTATTGCTGAGTGGCTTAAGGCATTGGTTTGCTAAATCGTCCGAAAGAGCTGGGTTTTCACCGACTTGGGGATGGGCTTTCCTCAGTCTCAGGCAGAGCCGCTAGAAAATGACTTTCTATGTCTAGGTGGAGGCTCACTTCGTGCCCATCTCCTTTGACTTTAAGAAAGAATTTGTTAGTAGCAAACCAGCAGCAAAGCACTTCCTCCAAGGCAAAGTAAGCACCGTAGATAAATATTTTGTAAGCGGTAAGCAAAGATCAATTGAGAATCTAAGGCCCCAACTTCCAAAGGCATTTTCGGGGCCTAGCCTCCCTCCTTAAAAAGAACCAAAGAATCGTAGAATCACAACAACCACCTATTTATTCTCTATAAATTGTCTACATATATTTTTTCTATATTCGCTATTTTAATGTTAGTGTTGGTCAGCCTGTAATATATATCATAAAACCAATCACCACCCACACTAGGTCATGATTGAAATTGGAGATGCGGGGGATCGAACCCCGTGCCTCTCGCATGCAAAGCGAGCGCTCTACCATTTGAGCTACATCCCCCGCTAACACCTTTGTAGTCAAAATGCTATGTATATCTAAGAAAGAAAGAAGTATTTAAAAAATAATCAAAAACCACCCTATCAGAGCCAGGTTTCAATCCTGGGACCTGTGGGTTATGGGCCCACCACGCTTCCGCTGCGCCACTCTGATTTTGCTTTTTTTTTTTAATTATTATAAATGCATTTAACTCTCTGGAGAAGTATTTCTCAATTGTTTCACTTATTTGGCAATGAAAGTAAACGCAATTCCATTCCGATAAAAAAACTTGAAGGTATGATTGAGTGGCTTAAGGCATTGGTTTGCTAAATCGTCCGAAAGAGCTGGGTTTTCACCGACTTGGGGATGGACTTTCCTCAGTCTCAGGCAGAGCCGCTAGAAAATGACTTTCTATGTCTAGGTGGAGGCTCACTTCGTGCCCATCCCCTTTGACTTTAAGAAAGAATTTGTTAGTAGCAAACCAGAATTTGTTAGTAGCAAACCAGCAGCAAAGCACTTCCTCCAAGGCGAAGTAAGCACCGTAGATAAATATTTTGTAAGCGGTAAGCAAAGATCAATTGAGAATCTAAGGCCCCAACTTCCAAAGGCATTTTCGGGGCCTAGCCTCCCTCCTTAAAAAGAACCAAATAATCGTAGAATCACAACAACCACCTATTTATTATCTCTAAATTGTCTACATATATTTTCTCTATATTCGTTATTTTAATGTTAGTGTTGGTCACCATTAGCCTGTAATATATATCATAAAACCAATCACCATTAATATATTAAAAGATATGTGGTGTGGTTGGTCTATATGACCAATAAGTAACTCAATTACTTGGGTACCAACTTTTAGATTCAATATCTACTTTCTTTATAAACCACCCACACTAGGTCATGATTGAAATTGGAGATGCGGGGGATCGAACCCCGTGACTCTCGCATGCAAAGCGAGCGCTCTACCATTTGAGCTACATCCCCCGCTAACACCTTCGTAGTCAAAATGCTATGTATATCTAAGAAAGAAAGAAGTATTTAAAAAATAATCAAAAACCACCCTATCAGAGCCAAGTTTCGATCCTGGGACCTGTGGGTTATGGGCCCACCACGCTTCCGCTGCGCCACTCTGATTTTTTTTTTTTTTTAACTATTATAAATGTATTTAACTCTCTGGAGAAGTATTTCTCAGCTGCTTCACTTATTTGGCAATGAAAGTAAACGCAATTCCATTCCGATAAAAAAACTTGAAGGTATTGCTGAGTGGCTTAAGGCATTGGTTTGCTAAATCGTCCGAAAGAGCTGGGTTTTCACCGACTTGGGGATGGGCTTTCCTCAGTCTCAGGCAGAGCCGCTAGAAAATGACTTTCTATGTCTAGGTGGAGGCTCACTTCGTGCCCATCTCCTTTGACTTTAAGAAAGAATTTGTTAGTAGCAAACCAGCAGCAAAGCACTTCCTCCAAGGCGAAGTAAGCACCGTAGATAAATATTTTGTAAGCGGTAAGCAAAGATCAATTGAGAATCTAAGGCCCCAACTTCCAAAGTCATTTTCCGGGCCTAGCCTCCCTCCTTAAAAAGAACCAAATAATCGTAGAATCACAACAACCACCTATTTATTATCTCTAAATTGTCTACATATATTTTCTCTATATTCGTTATTTTAATGTTAGTGTTGGTCACCATTAGCCTGTAATATATATCATAAAACCAATCATCATTAATATATTAAAAGATATGTGGTGTGGTTGGTCTATATGACCAATAAGTAACTCAATTACTTGGGTACCAACTTTTAGATTCAATATCTACTTTCTTTATAAACCACCCACACTAGGTCATGATTGAAATTAGAGATGCGGGGGATCGAACCCCATGACTCTCGCATGCAAAGCGAGCGCTCTACCATTTGAGCTACATCCCCCGCTAACACCTTCGTAGTCAAAATCCTATGTATATCTAAGAAAGAAAGAAGTATTTAAAAAATAATCAAAAACCACCTTATCAGAGCCAGGTTTCGATCCTGGGACATGTGGGTTATGGGCCCACCACGCTTCCGCTGCGCCACTCTGATTTTGCTTTTTTTTTAACTATTATAAATGTATTTAACTCTCTGGAGAAGTATTTCTCAGCTGCTTCACTTATTTGGCAATGAAAGTAAACGCAATTCCATTCCGATAAAAAAACTTGAAGGTATTGCTGAGTGGCTTAAGGCATTGGTTTGCTAAATCGTCCGAAAGAGATGGGTTTTCACCGACTTGGGGATGGGCTTTCCTCAGTCTCAGGCAGAGCCGCTAGAAAATGACTTTCTATGTCTAGGTGGAGGCTCACTTCGTGCCCATCCCCTTTGATTTTAAGAAAGAATTTGTTAGTAGCAAACCACTTCCTTCAAGGCGAAGTAAGCACCGTAGATAAATATTTTGTAAGCGGTAAGCAAAGATCAATTGAGAATCTAAGGCCCCAACTTCCAAAGGCATTTTCGGGGCCTAGCCTCCCTCCTTAAAAATAACCAAATAATCATAAAATCACAACAACCACCTATTTATTCTCTCTAAATTGTCTACATATATTTTCTCTATATTCGCTATTTTAATGGTAGTGTTGGTCAGCCTGTAATATGTTCCAAAAATCATAAAACCGATCACCATTAATATATTAAAAGTATTGTATGAGAAATAAAGGTATGTGGTATGTGGTGTGGTTTGTCTGTATGACCAATAAGTAACTCAATTACTTGGGACCAACTTTTAGACTCAATATGTACTTTCTTTATANGTGACTCTCGCATGCAAAGCGAGCGCTCTACCATTTGAGCTACATCCCCCGCTAACACCTTCGTAGTCAAAATCCTATGTATATCTAAGAAAGAAAGAAGTATTTAAAAAATAATCAAAAACCACCTTATCAGAGCCAGGTTTCGATCCTGNTTTATGAACCACCCACACTAGGTCATGATTGAAATTGGAGATGCGGGGGTTCGAACCCCGCGCCTCTCGCGTGCAAAGCACTAGATCATGATTGAAATTGGAGATACGGGGGATCGAACCCCGTGCCTCTCGCATGCAAAGCGAGCGCTTTACCATTTGAGCTATATCCCCCGCTTACACTTTTGTAGTCAAAATGCTATGTATATCTAAGAAAGGAAGAAGTATTTAAAAAATAATCAAAAACCACCCTATCAGAGCCAAGTTTCGATCCTGGGACCTGTGGGTTATGGGCCCACCACGCTTCCGCTGCGCCACTCTGATTTTGCTTTTTTTTTTTTTTAACTATTATAAATGCATTTAACTCTCTGGAGAAGTATTTCTCAGTTGCTTCACTTATTTGGCAATGAAAGTAAACGTAATTCCATTCCGATAAAAAAACTTGAAGGTATTGCTAAGTGGCTTAAGGCATTGGTTTGCTAAATCGTCCGAAAGAGCTGGGTTTTCACCGACTTGGGGATGGGCTTTCCTCAGTCTCAGGCAGAGCCGCTAGAAAATGACTTTCTATGTCTAGGTGGAGGCTCACTTCGTGCCCATCTCCTTTGACTTTAAGAAAGAATTTGTTAGTAGCAAACCAGCAGCAAACCACTTCCTTCAAGGCGAAGTAAGCACCGTAGATAAATATTTTGTAAGCGGTAAGCAAAGATCAATTGAGAATCTAAGGCCCCAACTTCCAAAGGCATTTTCGGGGCCTAGCCTCCCTCCTTAAAAATAACCAAATAATCATAAAATCACAACAACCACCTATTTATTCTCTCTAAATTGTCTACATATATTTTCTCTATATTCGCTATTTTAATGGTAGTGTTGGTCAGCCTGTAATATGTTCCAAAAATCATAAAACCGATCACCATTAATATATTAAAAGTATTGTATGAGAAATAAAGGTATGTGGTATGTGGTGTGGTTTGTCTGTATGACCAATAAGTAACTCAATTACTTGGGACCAACTTTTAGACTCAATATGTACTTTCTTTATAAACCACCCACACTAGGTCATGATTGAAATTGGAGATGCGGGGGTTCGAACCCCGCACCACCCACACTAGGTCATGATTGAAATTGGAGATGCGGGGGATCGAACCCCGTGCCTCTCGCATGCAAAGCGAGCGCTCTACCATTTGAGCTACATCCCCCGCTAACACCTTCGTAGTCAAAATGCTATGTATATCTAAGAAAGAAAGAAGTATTTAAAAAATAATCAAAAACCACCCTATCAGAGCCAAGTTTCGATCTTGGGACCTGTGGGTTATGGGCCCACCACGCTTCCGCTGCGCCACTCTGATTTTGCTTTTTTTTTTTAACTATTATAAATGTATTTAACTCTCTGGAGAAGTATTTCTCAGCTGCTTCACTTATTTGGCAATGAAAGTAAAAGCAATTCCATTCCGATAAAAAAACTTGAAGGTGTGGCTGAGTGGCTTAAGGCATTGGTTTGCTAAATCGTCCGAAAGAGCTGGGTTTTCACCGACTTGGGGATGGGCTTTCCTCAGTCTCAGGCAGAGCCGCTAGAAAATGACTTTCTATGTCAAGGTGGAGGCTTACTTCGTGCCCATCCCCTTTGACTTTAAGAAAGAATTTGTTAGTAGCAAACCAGCAGCAAAGCACTTCCTCCAAGGCGAAGTAAGCACCGTAGATAAATATTTTGTAAGCGGTAAGC
>NC_044919.1:11557998-11570498 GCF_003576645.1 Ipomoea triloba | reverse complement strand
ACGGTTACCCAGAGCCAGGAATCTCCTCCTCTGTCTTGACTCTTTTCTCCTTCAATTCTTCCGGCGTCTCACTCTTACCCGCGCGATTCCCATTGGAGTGTCGCCCCGCCCCAATTCACTTCAATTTCATCAAACATTCAAACGAAACACAAAAGGAATTAATTAATTAATTAATTAATTTGTCGATCATCGTAAATGGCTTCGTCGGAGATTGCCCAAACGGACGTGGAGGGGATCGACGGAATTCGCATGACGTGGAACGCCTGGCCGCGCACCAAGGTGGAGGCTAGCAAGTGCGTGATCCCAATCGCGGCTTCGATCCACCTGATCCGACCCAACCCGGACCTCCTCACGCTCCAGTACGCGCCGCTCAGCTGCAAGACGTGCGCCGCCGTGTTCAACCCTTACGCCCGGGTGGACTTCCAGGCGCTCATTTGGATCTGTCCTTTCTGCTTCCAGCGCAACAACTTCCCCCACCACTACTCCACCATTTCCGAGACCAACGCCCCCGCCGAGCTCTACCCCCAATTCAGCACCATTCAGTACCTTCTCCCTCAAAACCCTAGCGCCAATTCCCCTGTCGCCTCCCAGCCCGTTTTCCTGTTCGTGCTTGATACGTGCATGCTGGAGGAGGAGTTAGGTTTCGCGAAATCCGCATTGAAACGCGCGATTGGATTGCTGCCTGATAATGCCATGGTGGGGTTTATATCGTACGGGACTCAGGTGCAGGTGCACGAGCTCGGCTTTTCGGATATGGCTAAGGTTTACCTATTCCAGGGATCAAAGGAACTGTCTAAAGATCAGGTTTTGGAGCAGCTGGCGCTTGGTAGCACTGGCGGGAGGCGAACTGCTGCTGGTGGGCCCATTGGGGTCCCCTCTCCTGGCATAACAAGATTCTTGCTGCCTGCCTCAGAATGTGAATACACTCTGGACTCGGTATGTTTCAACTGGAAAAAACGGATGTTTATGCTCTGTAATTCTAGGATTGTGTTATTCTTTCTGATTTTTTGCAATGGTTTTAATTATTTTTGTAGTTGTTAGATGAGTTGGTTACAGATATGTGGCCAGTGCCTCCAGGAAATCGGGCACTACGGTGTACTGGTGCAGCTTTGAGTGTGGCTTCGGGCTTGCTCAGTGCTTGTTTGGCTGGTGCTGGTGCTCGAATTGTTGCCTTAGTGGGAGGTCCATGCACAGAAGGGCCAGGAGCGGTGAGTCTTTCTTTCTTTCACCAATAAAGTCATGAGAATATTTATTCTAGTGGGCAGGAGAAAGTAAAGCCTGAGGTGGAATAGATTTTATAGATCCAATCCTTACTTTCTATAAAAGGTAACAGTATTACTGTTATCCAGTTGAGTGTCTACCTGATCAATCTCTTTGGGATATGATTAATGCTGCTCACTGCTTATGAAGCTACTGCCAAAGCTAAGAATGCTTATTTAAAGTGAAAGAAGATTGATTATTTAGTGCTTGAACAAACAGGTTTTTGTTTTTATTTTTATATTTTTTTAATAAATTGAATTGACCTATTTAATGGGTGTTAGAAGATTAAGAGTGATTACATGAATCCAAACTGAGTTTCGCTTACAAACTGGATTGGTTTTCTAATTTTTATTCCTCACTCGATTGATGTATGGATCACACATCTCTAGCTTCTGATCATCTCCTTCATGGCTTTGTTATTGACAGTGACTCCCCTGTTCACGATTGACTGTGAGCATTTGTTTTCCCACAGTGATTAAATTTATACTCTGTAGTTGATTACCTACCTTCTGTTTTCCTTTGCTGCTCAAGAACGACATCTGCACAAATTCTTTAAAATGTGCTTATTGTTGTATTTTGCTTACAAATTCTAGTTTCTCTATTTATGATTCTCTGTAACTTCCTCATTTCTTTTTGTCTAGATTGTATCAAAAGATTTATCAGATCCAGTTCGGTCTCACAAGGATATAGATAAGGATGCAGCACCGTATTACAAAAAGGCACTCCATTTCTACCAGGAACTTACAAAGCAGCTGGTCAGTCAGGGTCATGTGTTGGACATTTTTGCATCAGCACTTGATCAGGTTTTCCTTGACCCGCCCTTTTACTAGGTTAATTATTTATATTCTCATTATTTTCCATAAATCTTGAGTAGCTTATGAGAATGCAAGATTGCAAGTACACAGTCAACGGATATAGTCTTGTCTTCTTTTAGCTTATACTATTCTGTGAGTGCATTCAAGTGAACTGCTCTTCTGACACCTAGTTTTAATTGATTTGTCATAATATAATCTTTTCCCTTGGTCATTCGTTGTTTAGTTTTTATTTTTTTGTCCTTTAATTGCCATGCCCTTTTATTTTTATATTCTTTCATTATTTGACTCAACTATCCCAGAATTAACCAACTTTGATACAGAGTAGCATTTAGAGTCATTTTATTATAAGAAATGAATTTTAATTTTTAAAATCTTTTGGCAAGACAAGTTGTAAGTCCATCAGCAATCCCTAAAAAGACCTTTCCATTTTGCTTAAATTAGACTTGATATTGGTCAAACACAGAATTCATTAAAGGTGGAAAGAAAATTATTTGTAGTGTGATGGATATAACACACTATGTATGAAAAAAAAAAAAAAAAAAAAAAAAAACACTGACACACTGTAAAAAGTAAAATAAATTAAAAATTCAAGCTGGCTTTAAGCTGCAGGCTTCTATATGTTGTGTTTTCACTCAGGATATCTCCATGTTAAAGTAGCATGCTCCTGCAACATGGAACCTGATCTGGTTTTATGCACAGAGTAATATTGGTTTTTGCCTTACCTTTATTTATCAAATTATACACACACACAAGCACACTTAATGGTTTTTACCACTCTCTTTATATCGTTTTTGATGGTAGAGGTGATATTTGTTTTTGGGAAGTTGGAAATGCTCATTGTGCTTACTTTGACCTTTCCTTTTGTCATCCTAGCAAGCCATGTTCTGATTTGTAGGTTTTGGTGACACTAGAAATTCATGCTAACCATGCATTCTAGACATATAAAAGTATAAGAGTTGCTTGCCTAGCTCCTGTACAGGGACAAGCAAAGTACAAACATCTACTGTAATAAAAAACTTCCATGGTCACTATCTTTGCATTGTTGGCATATTTATGCCGAAATGTTACCATGGGTGATTAAATTGCTGTAGCATGGTCCATATTAGTAAACCCATGGCAACTGGCCACTGGTCACCACTTAATTAACTAGTGAGTCCCCACCCCTACTGGGTGGTTGATCTATTTATAGAAAAAGTCATGCAGAACTTCCCCCCTTAATGTTTTTGGATAACCAGTTCTAGTTGAATTTAAAGTCCGAGGTAATTTGTGTTAGATACTTTAGTGTAATTCTAACATATGGAACTGATGTTTTGAGTTTTGACTATAAGTCCCTTTATAAATTTAATGTCATTTTCATTATACGGTTCTGAAGGTAACAAATTAATCCGCTGACATTTCATTACAATTGCTTTGAGTCCTATGCTTAAGTAGATTCTAGCACTTTAGTAGGTCCTTTTGTATCCGTCTAGGGTAACATCCCCCCCCCCCCCCCCCCCCCCCTGTATTCCAAAAAAAAAAAAGTAGATTCTAGCACTTTTATTTTATTTTTCCTGAAACATATTTTCTCCCTTGTTTGATGTACACATGCACTTGCATACAAAAAGTCACCTGATATATCAATATGCTTATAAATAAGTTACCTTTATGTCTATTCTTATGCATTTTTTATTCCTCCCAAAAATTTCAGCCAGCCTAACACTGTTTAAAGTTATAGGTTGGGGTTGCTGAGATGAAAGTAGCTATTGAAAAAACTGGAGGACTGGTAGTTCTAGCAGAAAGTTTTGGTCATCCTGTTTTCAAGGATTCATTTAAGCGTGTATTTGACAATGGTGTACAGTCTCTTGGTCTCTCGTTTAAGTGAGTATCTTGACATGATCTAATTAACTTTTCTATTTTCCAACACCAAGAGTGATTTCAGAAATTTGATTGGCACTAGTTTATATTGTTAAAAGATTTAAAAGTGTTATATTCTTGTTTTCCTTAACTAATGAAATTTTTTTGAGAAATTTAGGGATTGAAATGTTGGCTTTAATATAAGAGGCAAGCCATGAATTAAAGCTAAAATATAGAGTTCATATAAACAGAAATGTGGAGTAGGTTGACATCTTGGTTATGACATTCAAATTTACCATATCTATTTGGAAGATCATGGATATCAGTTCAAGTATGTGAATTAGACAATTAGCGCAAAAACTAAAAATTAGGTAAGCAATTCATTGTATTGCCTAAAGAAAGTGACTCAAGTTCACATTTGGGTATATTTTGTTTGACATATTTGCTATCATTGGTGGACTAATGACAATTTTTTATTGGTAGCAATATTCATCTACTCCTGTTATATATAACCCATTTGAAGTTCTAACACATCTATTTCATCCAGTGGTAGACTTGAGATCAACTGCTCAAAGGATATTAAAGTCCAAGGGATCATTGGGCCATGCACAACTTTAGAAAAGGTAAGCTTATCTAGTGCTTATGAACTTATCTTCACTAGCTACTGGAAATTAGATAGTAATGTTTTTTCGTCTAAGGCAAAACTTTAGTGAACTTTAGTGTAATTACCTATTAGGAAAATGATTACCGTTAAGCAGGTTGATATCAATGTCTGAATATTGACAGAAAGGACCTGCTGTTGCCAACACGGTTATTGGGGAGGGGAATACAATAGCTTGGAAGATATGTGGTCTCGACAAAACTACTTGCTTCACTGTTTTCTTTGATATCTCATCAAGTGAAAAACCAGACCCTTCTGGTGGTACAAATTCGCAATTGTACATACAATTTCTTACAAGGTACTATTTTGATTAGTAAACTCATCCATCTTTTTAGTGCCTGCATGCCTAATGAGAATTTTTTTTTTTGTTGAAATAGTTTTCGACATCAGTTTAAATTTTCTGCTATTGACATATTTTACTTTCTGTTTATGTATCAGTTTTCTGCTTTACCTATATATGCTGAAAGGTTTTGTAGAATGCAGGTGACTAATGCATCTTGACATGAGTTAAATGCAGTTATCAGAGCTCTGATGGCCAAACAAAACTACGAGTTACAACCATAAGTAGAAGATGGGTTGATACTACAGTGAACTCCGAGGTGTGGAGTTGAAGTTTAGCTTTACTTTTTCCATCTGTGTATGAAAGAAATTCATATCCCTCTCCTGTAAGAATAGTTGAACCCCCTCCCCTAATCCTCTCCCTTTTCCTCTCCAACCATTTTCTTTATCCATATGCCAGTCTGTTATTAGATGCTTTATGAGGAGGCAACAGTTACTGGTAAATGTTCATTTCGTTGCTGAAGAATTAATGAAAATTCTGAGACATCTCCCTCTCCCCAAAATGCTCTTCTTTCTTTGGAGATAGTAGAGTCAAATGCTGTTTTTTGTTTTTTGTTTTTTGTTTTTTTTTGTTTTTGTTTTTGTTTTTGTTTTTTAATTTGATATCTTCCAGTACTAGTAGCAGTCTAGCAGAAGAACTTTATCCCCCTCTTCCCAAAGTGCTGTTTTCTCTTGGATATCTGCCATTTAACCAAGCAGTAGATGGGTATAACCCTTCTGAATTTAGCTAATGCATACTTTTGTGATTGCCTTTATGAGATATTGAGAAATGCACTATTTCGTTCTACTTCATATGCACATTATGAATTTTGTGGAGAGAAAATGTGTAGAGGGTTATGCTGAGGTACTATCCTTTTGTTTTTGTCGGAATTGATACAAGGTTTTGATTAGACCATTACTCCCTCTTCTCAAAGTGTTATTTTCTTTTGGATATCTGCCATTTAAACTACTAGTAGATCTGTTGAACTCTTCCTGAATTTAACTAATGCATACTTTTTTTATTGCCTTCATGAGATATTGAGAAATGCTCTATTTCTTTCCACTATACATGCACATTCTGAATTTTGTGGAGAGAAAATGTCTACAGGCTTATGCTGAAGTACTAGCCTTTTGTTTTTGTAGGAATTGGTACAAGGTTTTGATCAAGAAACTGCTGCTGTGGTTATGGCTAGATTGGCTTCCTACAAAATGGAGATGGAGGTATGATCATTGTTTATTTACATAACTAACTTGAAAAAATGAACATTATCCATTGGATTCCCCTTCAAGTCCTTGTATTTGACTTCTTTCTGCATTTCTTTTTGCAGGTTACATCTGTTTGATTTTGTCATACTTAGATAGTTTTACAGCTTTTAGATTCGCTCCCCAAGGAAGCCTTATTAATTAGACCTTCTTTTCAGGAAGGTTTTGATGCAACAAGGTGGCTAGACCGGAATCTGATTCGTCTGTGTTCTAAATTTGGTGACTATCGCAAGGATGACCCTACATCATTCACATTAAATCCTTGTTTCTCCTTGTTCCCTCAGTTCATGTTTCATTTGCGGAGATCTCAATTTTTGCAAGTAATCTGACTTGATATAATCATTCTTTTTCTTTTCTTTTCCTTTCGATGAATTTCTATGATATACAACTTAAATTTATAATATGGCATTACTCATCATTGCATGTCTGTACAATAGGTTTTCAATAACAGTCCTGACGAGACAGCTTATTTCCGCATGTTGCTGAATCGAGAGAACATAAGCAATGCTGCTGTCATGATTCAACCAACGCTAACATCATTTTCATTTAATTCACCGCCTTTTCCAGCTTTGTTGGATGTGGCCTCAATTGCAGCTGATCGCATCCTCTTGTTGGATTCTTATTTCAGTACAGTTATATTCCATGGAATGACAATAGCTCAATGGAGAAATATGGGCTACCACAAGCAACCAGAACACGAGGTATGCAGTCATAAATTTGTCTTTATGTTTCGTGTGTGTACATTCAACTGTCAGGTCACTATGATAATTACTTCTGTTGGTTTATTCTAGTGTCTTGCAGTTTGCACTCAGATACATTTTGCCTTGCATGTAAATTAAACTGTAAGGTTGTCATGATAATTACTTGGTTTGAGATTCTAATGTTAAAGTGCTTGTCCATTTACGCGCACAAATGCTTTGTTAACTTGAGAATGTGGTGGAATTTTCTTCATCCTCAAAGAGGTTCCATGCAAACCCCCACCCCTCTTCTCTTGGCAGGCCTTTTAACTTTAGCTCTACTTTGATGTGGTATTAGACTTTAGCCAATGCATCGATGTCAATGTCTTAATACTTTATATTTCTTTCCCAGGCATTTGCACAATTACTGCAAGCTCCACATGATGAGGCCCAGTCACTAATTCAAGAGCGGTTTCCTATTCCGAGATTAGTGGTGTGTGATCAGCATGGCTCCCAGGTAATAGTTACAGTCTAAGTGAGCTTCCCAATGATTTCCTTTTCGAGTTGTTTTTGCAATTAGTGTAAATGTGGCATTTACTAACTGTGGAGTAGGATAATTCATATATCTCCTCCACTTTTGGCGATGCAATGATTGCTAATTTTTCTGAATCAACAATTTTTGCATTCGTAATGGAACCATTGCCATCGCTATAGCAACTGAAGTCTCAAATCCCATTGTTCCCTTTTATAAAAAGATGGAGTAGTAAATAAGTTCTTGATTTCTAGAATAATTAATGCATGGCTCACCATACTTTTAGAATCTGCATGCATTCTCTAACTGATTGACATCTTAATCTCGCATCCATGTTACTTAATAAGGAAGAAGGGAGGTAAGTTGTGTTTTAGCTTGCGTTCTAGTTTTCTATCTCAAAGTTATTGCCAACAGATTGATTAAGCATTTAAGCCATCCCCAATTATCAGCTTTAGCACAGATATTGAGATGAAATGTTTCTTAATTGTTTTGGTCTCTGTCATGTAAAGTGAACCGGCTACAACAGATGACCTCAAAGGTTGAAATTGGGTCAGATAAAAGATTGAAGCCTAGGTTTGTAGATTTGTAGCTCCCTGATGAACAATGGCTCTGCATATATGGACCGTGATTGCTTATGCATGTGTGTGTGTGTGTGTGTGTGTGTGTGTGTGTGTATGGAACATAATTATGTTTTTTGCAATGTTCAACAGGCAAGGTTTTTGTTGGCAAAGCTGAATCCATCGGCCACATACAACAGTGCACATGATATGTCAGCCGGAACAGATGTCATCTTTACTGATGATGTGAGTCTTCAAGTATTCTTCGAACATCTTCAGCGGCTAGCAGTTCAATCTTCGTAAGCAGAGATAAAGAGATCGATCTTGCACCGTCATCATGTCAGTTTGTTTTGTAAAATCCTAGTGAGTTCTCATCATCTCCCCTACAAGCCAGCTTTTTATTCTCTACAGAACTCACTCTCAGCCATTCATATGATAAAACTCATAAAAGAGGTCAGATCCAAAATTATATAGACTATAGGACATCATTAACATTCTTCAGAGGTTTAGGAACATATACTCGCTTCCTTTGAAAAATAAGGAGCAGAGGTGATATAGTTGATTCGAGTTTTTGGAAAGAAGAGCGGGGTTCACCCAAAGAACGTTGAAATGAGAAGATAGCGTTTTTTTTGTCCTTTTCTTTTTGTTTCTATTTTGGTAGCAGTGAAGTGATTACTTAGTATCAATTTTGTATTGAATTTGATTATTTGAATATATTTTAGCTCAGTGGCAAAAGGGCTTGCAGGTCAGGATATCTTGGATCGGTTGTTTAAATTTTTTGCATCTTTTGTATATTATTTATAAAGGAACATCTATACAGGCATACAGCCCCTCTCTATATGACCACATATCTTGTGGTGTTTTATTTGCAGTTTGCATCTGGACCAAAAATAATGCAGAGTATCCATTAGCTATAGTTTAACCAATTATAAACAATGGCAATAACGAATAGCACTCGTGTATCTACTAGATCATGGTCCAAAATGACATTATTTCTTTTAGGGTGTGTTTGGAAAGCAGGAAAATGACTTCTGGAAAATGTTTTCTGGAAAATGAGTCATTTTTCCGGAAAACAGTTTGATTTCCCGTGTTTGGTTGCATTCTGGAAAACTGTCTTTGACTCTGTTTGGCAGAGCTTATTTAGGAGCTTATAGCTTATTTTAAGCTACTAATAAGCTATAAGCTCTGTTTGGTGATGTTCCTAAAATAAGCTAGTAGCTTAAAATAAGAGCTTATTTTTGAACGCTACTTAAGGTAGCGTTTCAAAATAAGCTAGTAGCTTCCTAACTTTTTTTCCATTTTTAACCTTATTATTTTAAAGAAATGACATCCTTTACCCTTTCCAATTAAAACCTTTTTGGCTAAACCTTTTTGGCTTTTTCTCTTCAATATGTTTGGTTGTAATTTCAATTTGACATTTGTGTTTGAACATTAATTTTTGTATGAACTAATCTTATGAATTATAAACATTTTGTTTTACTTTATATGTTTTCAAATATATGTTCTTACTTTATATTTTATTAAATATATTGATTTCACTATTTTATATTTTAATATATAAACAAACCTATTTAAATTTAAAATTATTCAAATTGTATGAATATGCCCTTTTTAGTCTTTTTACATTTATCAGCTTATCAAAAAGCTAATTTTACCAAACACTTTTAAGCATAACAGCTAGTTTAACAGCTCTTCATATTTCAGCTTCGAGCTTATAGCTTTTCAGTTTTCAGCTACTTTTCAGCTTTCAGCTACTTTTCAGCTAGGTTTGCCAAACATAGCCTTTGTGTATTTGGCTCATTTTCCGGAAAATGAGTAGAAATGTACATTTATATATTTTTATTATTTTATTTAAAATATAAAGATATATAAACTAATAATATTTATTATAAATAAAATAAATAAATAACTAAATAAAGTAATAATAATTAAAAAAAAAAGAATAAAGAAGAAAACATGCATCGCTGCTCTGGTTTCCGGCGGAAACCAGTCCGCCGGACTGAGAGAGGATTCGCCGGACTCGATACTGGGCATCCATCCCATTTTCCTTTGGGACGGAAAATGACTTTCGCCCAAATTTGGCGGAAGTCATTTTCCGCCAAAATGGCTTTGTTTTCCCCAGTCAACGGAAATCATTTTCCGTTGACTGGGTTTTCCCATGCTTGCCAAACACCCAAAGCCTGGAAAATGATTTTCGGAAATCATTTTCCGGGCTTCCAAACACACCCTTAATGGAAAAAAGGGCCACCGTTATGGTAAACTAATTACTGTGTAGTAAATACAATGGGGTAGTTTAAGTGACAAATGAGTTCTCTTTGTGGAAAAGAGTTTCGGGAGAACCTGAGTTCGATTCCCACAAGTGACGATATGGTAGGAGAAATACCCTATAGAATTACCAAAACAAAAGAATTGTTGTGTAGTGCAATTTAAAATGACGATATGGTAGGAGAAATACCCTATAGAATTACCAAAACAAAAGAATTGTTGTATAGTGCAATTTAAAATGTATATATATATATATATAAAGTAAATATTTTATTCCTAGTATTACATTTAATTTTATAAGTATGACATTTTCATGTTGATCTGATTCGACTCAACAAAGATTCGAAACAGTCTCATATACAGACTAAATTACCTTAAAAATAATGTTTTTACATAGACAGTAAAACTTTAAACATGAATATTGATTATAAATGATAAAAATAATCTCATAAAAAAGATTTTACTAATAAAATTTGATAATTATATAACAAGGGTTAAAATTACAACATAATAAATAATTAACAGACTAAATAAGGATCAAAATTTTAAAAGTGAAATAATTCAGGGCTAAAAACGTGGTTTTCCCTATAAATTTTTTAGTTCAATTTTCTGTGATCGAGGAGAGAGACAAAGAACTCCAATTGATTGATTATTGGATTAAGGGCCTCAACTCAATATTTATTACTGTACAGTCACTACGGTGTACATTCTTGATTCTTCGGCGACTTTGGCACCTCACTTTCTCTCTGAATAGAAGCTTCGCAGTAGTGGCGACCGATTCTCCTCCCCTAAACGCACACACACTACAATCGAAATGCAACAAGCTACTGTGACCGCGGCGCTTCCGACTGTTTCGTCGCCGCCGCCGCCGCCGGAATCCAATAGCTCGACGACAGACGCACCGCCCAAGCAGGTGGCCATGGCCCTGGAGCGGCTAGGGCAGGCCGGTCGACTGATCGCTGACATCAGACTCGGGGCGGACCGCCTCCTCGAAGCCCTATTCGTGGCCGCTCACCCTCAGCACTCAGCCAAACCAGCGAATTTGATCCTCAAAGAAGAAGCCTCCATGCGCCAACACCTGCAAGACCTCCGCACCATTGGTATCTAACTCGCTCACTAGCTTTGCCTTTCAGATCTATCTTTTTCTTTTTCTTTTTTTTTCGATTTCAATTTACTTGCTATTCTATCAATTTAAATATTTTTGCACCCTATATTATATTTCTTGGACTTCAATTGAACTGTTATGCATTGCTCTGCTTTTCCATAGTCCATACACATGCATGCTGTAATGGTTGCTTAGTTTAGTATATACTCAAATGCTACAGCTTCAAAGAGGATGGTATATAGCATGTCTTCACCTATATAAGCCACAGCTAAAGTTGGAAATATATAAGAGCTTGAATACCAGTTGTATAAGGGCAAGAGAGGTATAGTACTTTTGAACTAATAAAGGTACTAAAAAAACAAAAAGAACAACTACTTAACTCAGGAGCTAAGATTTTATTGAAAAGCTAAAATACAAGTGTAAAGGTTTTGTGAAATCTTGAGAGATGTTAATGGCTGAAAGAATTGGAAACTAATCCACCTCATTGAAATGGGATGTATATTCTTTTTTGCATTTTCCAATGCCTATATTTAATATTGTCTAGATACGCTTGCAAGCAGTGAATATTGTCTTTCTAATAAGTGCCCAGTGTGATTATGTTGATAAAATTTTGATTTGGCAGTATGTTAATAAGTTGATTAACGCTGAAACAAGAATTCATAAATTCAGACCTCAACCACTGGCACTTAAGCAATTTTCAGCATTTGTTTTAGGGAAATTCTTTCTGTTAAGTCTCTCTTTGGAAGATGTCAGACATTTAGTGGGCAATTAATTACACGTGAAATTTCTATAGCAAATTTTTTAATTTTGAGTTACGATACATCTTGCAAGGAAATGATCAGTTGTGTGCAATGTTTAAAAAGGCAGTTTTGAGGCGCGCCTCAAAGTGAGGCGTAAGGGAAAGGTACTGAGGCGTACGCCTCTTAGGCTGAAGTAGAGGCGTACACCTCAGCTGGATGAGGCGTTCGCCTTTCATGCACCTCAACATGTTTTTGAGGCGCAGCAGGCGAAGTCCATCTAATTAGAGTAGTATTAGAAGAAAAACAAATTGATCTGGGAAGAAACCGACTTGTGAAGACCGAAGAACTCGTGACACGCTACTGTGAAGTCTGACCTCCAGGTGACGACGGCGACCTCCCAGCTCCGACGGGCAATGGCGAACTACCAGGTACACCTTTTTCTCTTTTCGTTGTTTTTTTTTTTTTTTTTTTTCT
>NC_044919.1:11475704-11556961 GCF_003576645.1 Ipomoea triloba | reverse complement strand
TTTTTTTTTTTTTTTTTTTTCTTGTTTTTCTTTTCTTCTCTTCCCTCAGCATAATCTCCTTTGCCTATTAGTGTGTGTGTGTGTGTGTGTGTGTGTGTATATATATATATATAGTGGCTTCATAGATACTGGACACTTGGCAATTTTTTTATACAGATTTTTTTTTAATATTAATTTTTTACCTTATTAATTCTTTGTAGGTTGATTATATCTAAACATGGTGAACCATTCGAAGAAAAGAACTACTCCCAATGCTCCAAGGAGATCTTATGTTGTATTTTATGAACAATATGTATAGGTTATTAATATATTTTTGATAAAAATTGAGGCTTACACCTTGCCTTAGCATTACAAAACGCCTCGAGGCACGCCTCTGCCTTTTAAAACCTTGGTTGTGCAAAATGAGAGATGCTTGGATGTCAAATGAGGCTTGACAATAAAAAATTAAAGGAAGTTTCATTAGAAATAATGATTAGCAAATAAAGCTAGCAAGGTTTAACCATCTTGTTTAGATCTAAGAGCCTCTTTGGTTGAAGAGGAAATCATGCTCATTCCTGCTCATTAGGGAGGTAATTATGTAAATGGCTTGTTGTACCCAATAGGAGTGTCACTGAGAATTGGATATCACCTCTGTGTTGATTCAATTCCCTGCATAATTCACTTGTTGCAGCCATTGCATGAATAATATTTTGTTTGTCTTGTTGCAAAATATTGGATTATGTGGGTGCCACCTTGTTTAGCATCTTTTGCCTTACAGTCTTCTTTGTAGATTAGGGCTTGCATTTACTTCATGAAAAAAGGCTTATGTTGACCAGATCCTCGACTCTTGTGAACTATTATAGATCATGCCTTGGAATATTGCCATCAATCCTGTTATAAAATTTATTCTCTTCCTCTCACCTTCCTCGTTTTATGAAATTATTCTGTGTTAACAGGTCATCAAGTATAATATTTGTGTTGTCTTGTTAGGCAGACAGTTGGAAGATTCAGGTGTCCTCACTGATGCACTTCGTTCCCGAAGTAATTCATGGGGCCTCCACATGCCACTTGTTTGTCCAGATGGTGCTGTTGTGGCTTACGCATGGAAGCGTCAACTTGCTGGTCAAGCTGGTGCTTCTGCAGTTGATAGGACCAGGTATATTTGGAAAAAATTTTGGAACCTTTTTCTTGTTTCCACATAACATTGGCCTTTAAAAAATAAAATAAAATAAAATATATCTGGGGATAGTTTCTGGTTAGATTAGATATGCCAAGTTTATGTTGACTGCAACATTCTAGATTGGACATTGTGAGTTTGTCACAGTTAGATTGTCATGTGGCAGTATACAATTAGTTCATTAGTTTTCACCAATTATTCTAGCTGGACCTTACAGCTGCAACTTTCTTTCTGTGGGGCATAATGAGGCGTGCAATCACGATATTGTAGCATCCATGTCTTATATGAATGATATATCATGGGTTGCTTTTCACCAAGTGATATAGCATTTGGATTTGTGATTAGAATTATGTATCAACTTATTTAATCTAGTTTAAGCTTATATCTCTTTCTTATAACAACTATTGTATCAGGCTATCAGCTTAAACTTTCTGTATTATAATACAACTTTATGTGTATGACTGAAGAACATATAGTTTAAACTAAATCTGGAAAGATCTACCAAATCATGCATAAGGAGATTGTTGACACTGTACGAATTTTTCCTTATAACATACCTAACTGGAGTCAACTGACAAAGATAATTACTTACACAGTTACTCCTTGTATTCCCTCTTCCACGAGATCATTGAGGAAATATAACAAAGAAGTAGTGGTAGCCAAAATATGTTGTAGAGGGGGTTTTGAATAAATGAATAGTAAATGAAGGCTTTAGATCTGACCATCAGGTATGGTTTTCCTCCGACTGTCTGACAGAAGGACTTCTTGCCTATGGATGAAATTTTCTGTGGATGGGCAAACATTCTGTTCTCTGTATCTGCATGGTGCAGTTTTGCTGCTTTTTATCCTCTTTCTTTTGATATTGTTGAGATGAATAATCTTTCTTTCTAAATGTGTTGTAGGTTAGCTCTAAAAGCATTTACTGATCAGAAAAGGCGGTTTTTCCCTCACCTTGATACTTGTGAGGAGGGATCACCAATGAAGAAAATCTGTAATCCAGTAGTGAGTGATCAAGATGATATAAGTGGCCTAAGAACAGTATCTGATATTTTGACGCATCTGGATAAAGTAATTCCAAACATGAAAGCTTTCACTTACCAGCGTTTGGATTGGTTAAAGCGGGCTTCCTCTTTGCCATCCTCTGTCAACCAAAATTCTGTTGAATCCCTGAAAGATCACAACTTTCATATTAGAAATAACTTAAGATCGGGATCAAATGACAATGCTGCTAGAGAAAAGATTACTGTGATTGAGTTGTTGATTCCCTCTGTATTCAGAGCTATTTTATCAGTACATCCTGCTGGTTCAGTGTACCCTGATGCCGTAGCTTTCTTTTCACCGGACGAGGTTGTTTTATTTTCTTATCACATATACATTTGCATCCTAATTATTCTTGAAGTAAATTTTCTTCATGATTTTTAAAGTGATCTTCAACATATTTATACATTTAAACCCAACTCCTGCTGTTAAATCCTCTGCTTATTTACAACTGTAGTGAGTTTTGTGAGTGAATTTAAGTTTCTGTAACATAAGAAGTACAGTTGGTAGTGTGAGTAGGGCTCATATGCATTGTCCTTGTTAGATGCTATTCACAAGCGTGATAATAAACATCTAATTCAAAGGCAAGGGGCAGGCATTTTAGTTGTGAACATTTACTTCAAAGGAATTGAAAAGTATAGCAACGAACATTCGCTCTGTGGTTCATGATACATTTTGTCTGAAAAGCAGTAGTTTTCATATTTCTGAGTATTGTATTTTGGCTAGGTCTGCCCATTTATCTACTTTTTTTTTTTATTTTTACATTCATTCCATCTTGCGCTCACTTTTGATGTAATAAATTGCACTTGTAGGGTGGCAGCTATATACATGCAAGGGGGCTTTCAGTTTATGAAGTATATAGGCACATTACGGTAACAGCTTTGATTACTATTTATAAAATTTACTCCACTATTGTTAGAAGGGATTTACAAGCATTGGCTTTAGGCAGGTGTTAAGCAGCTTCCTAGGATTGATATTGAATTTTATACCTTTTGCAGGAGCATGCTGGTATTGCTTTACAGCATTTTACTGGTGTGAATGCAGAAACAGCTTTATGTTCATTGTTGGTATGCTCCTTCCATTGCCTAATACTTGGATCTTTGCACTTCTTTTGGGATTAACATAATTCAAAACTGGTAAGATTATTTTATCTACAATTTCATTTTATTTTGTTTTTATTTTTTCCTGGCAGCTGTGGATCTACAGTTACCAGTCTTTGTTCACAAAGGTTTGCAGGTAAACTTCTATTCCTCACTTGTACTCACCATTGCATACTTTGCCTCAATGAGAATCTTGAAATTTCTGTGCAGCAAATGCGGCCGTCTTCTGTTGATGGATAAACAGTCTGCATTATTGCTACCTCCAGTGAATCGCTCTTACCGAAATTTTTCTGCTGCTAAGGTTTTATCAAAAACTTCCTCAACAGAGGATAAGAATGGGGATTCTAATCGGGCTTTTCACATCAGCTGCTTTTCTGAGGAAACCTAGAGACTGTAAAAAGAACTACATTGTAGGCCATATTCTGAACCATTAGTATTCTTACTTAAATTTCTTGCACAAGCGAACTTTTTCTGTGATGGTTCATCACAGGCAGGCAGGCTTCTTTTCGTCCATTCTGCTAGTTGCATTTGCTCAGTAACTGCCTTGGTATAGACTGTATTATGTTAGGACTTAGAGGAGTTCTCATCTTATAGAGCGAAAAATGGTAACCTTTATGTTCACTGATTGCCCCTCCCTATCTCATCTATTTTACTAACTATATTGTTGATCTATAGAAATATGGTAACTTATTATGTGAATTGGTAAAGCATTTCTTTCCCTTTTATTTTCCCATTCTTGACAACAAAATATTATGAACAAAAACCTTTTTGGTTTAAACTTTGACATTTTTGGATTTTGTTGTTAGGAAAACTCTCTTATTTCCATGAATAGTACTTTTGGGAGGTAATAGCCCTTAGGTGGATTTTTTCAAAACCCAGTCCTGCACCTGGTGTCCACTATGGGTACCTACTATTTATTATCTTATTAGTTTTTTAAAAAAATAATTATGTATACATAATAAAATTCATTAGTTATATTGAACACATAAAATAATAGAAATAATCATATATAATAACCAAATTATTAATTTTTAAAAAATTAACTTAAAAATAAAAATAGTAAAAAATTAACAAATGTTATAGGCGAATAGAATTTGAATTCAACCTGACTTACAACATGTTTAATTTTCTAAGACCCACCACCCAATCACCCACTATGTCAAAAAGAAAAAAAAAATCTCAAAATAGGGTAGATTTGGGTGAATATCCGTGCGATTCCTAAACTAAGCCCGTCATTTTTTCCTAAATAATACTTTTAATAAATAAATAACTCAAACGAAATTTCTGGCTAAAAGCTAGTGCTTCTTTACTTTAGCATTTAAAAAAAAAAAATTAGATTCAAAATTTTAATTTTTTTTCGAATACAACTGATCATATTACATTGTAGTATCTGTTCATCTATACTTTTTAACCTATAAATTTTCAGATTCAAAAATTTAAAAATATTTGATAGTACTTTTTTAATGTAATTTGTTTTTGATAAGTAATGCTAAATTAAATATTACAAAAAGTAATGATACGGTGTACATAATTTGAATTAAAAAATGGTTAACCAAACTACCAAAGTATATCCGTAAAATATGATAAAGGATAAATTCTAAAAGAAGCAAATAAAGTGTCATCGGCCACCATGAACTACATTGGATTATTCATGTCGCACCTTGAACTTTCATAAGGTCTATTTTGATACACAAACCATTAATTTTTTTTATCTAGCAATTTTTACAGGTTACTTACAAGTTATAGGTAATCTATGCTGACTTTGACTTTTTTTATGTTTTCTTCTTCTTTTTTTTTTTGATTTTTTTTTTTGTTTTCTTCTAAACCTTTTCCAGCCCAACAACCGGTACCGGAACCGTAAAATAATAATAATAATAATAATAAAATTTCTTATATTTAGGCATTTAGCTAGTGGCAGTAGCCAAAATAATAATAATAATAATAATAAATTTATAATATGGTTTTTATAATAACAAAACATATTATATATGATTATATATACTAAAAAAAAATTTCGGTTGAATCGTAACCGGAGGTTCTGGTTTGTGTAACCTTGGAACCGTGAACTGACAGTTCGGAACCGAAACAAACCGCGGTCACCCCTAGGCAGGTCGTCAATGAACTCAGCGCACGCCGCCACAAGCGAGGGGAGGAGCAGTGGATTGTGGAGGGGCTGTGGTGATTTGGTCTAGTGAGCACTCGTCCGACTGAAGGCAGAGGGGAGGGGCAGCGTGAGGCGTTGATTTTTGGGGTTTACTTAAAAATTTTGGGTTGACTAAAAAAAATCCACATAAGCTAATTACATGTGCCATGTCATCATAAAAATGCTAGATGAAAAAAAAAAATTAATGGTTTGTGTATCGAAATGGACGTTATGAAAGTTCAAGATGCGGCATGAATAATTCAATATAGTTCATGGTGCGGAATGACACTTTAGCCAAAGTATTTTGATTTGTAGATTATGTATTTTTGGAAATAATAATCATTTTCCAAAATTCCCTCCGCCACGGCGCCACCACTCTCCCAAAACCAAAAACCCCCCGAAAACCCTCCCTTTAGCAGTAGGCAGTAGCAGAGTAACAGTGTAGTGGGAGAAGAACACCATGAATTTCTTCAACAAACCCAAACAGCCACTCACCAATTCTTCTTCTTCTTCTTCTTCACCGCCCCAAACTCCTCACCTCTTTCTCCAGCAAGCCTTCACTTCCCTCCAAGCCAACGTCTCCAATTTCCTCCAAAACGCCCTTCCAAAACCCCCTTCTCCTTCCTCTTCCGAATCCCCAGCATGGGCCCGTGTTTCCAACTTCAATAACATTCTCAACACCGCCGCCGCCTCTTCGGCTACCGGTCGGTCCACTCGGGGGAACGATGCTATGTCTTCGGCGGCAATTAAGGAGCGATTGGCCGGAGTACCGGTCTACGCCCTCACCAGTCCTGGCGAAGAATTTGTGTTAGTTTCTCCTGTCAGAAGCGAAACAAGTCTCGGCCTTTTTTGCCTCAGTGAAGCCGATGCCACGGCTCTACTTAACCAAATGACCTCCATTGACCCTTCTATGCGCAAAGGCTCTAGAGTCGTCCCTGTGGCTCTCAACGAGGTAATTATTACTATCTTCTTTCACGCCAAAATGAATGTTCCAATTTTATTACTCTGCCCGCCCCATTTTGTCTTCTAATTCGGTTAAAAGGCTTGACTGAATTTAGTTTTAATTTTATTTTTCATATTATTAAGTTTAGTATTAGTATATAAAATTTATATATTCATAAACTAATTAAATTTAAAAGTAATTAAAAATTACTAAAGAAAATAAGCAAAGATGAAAGAGTTGGTATGAGTAATGAATAGTAAACCAGACAGGCAAAATGGGACAAAGGGAGTATTGTTTTCTGGTTAGCTTGGTTTATGGCTCCACCTACAAACTAGGCGTTAGTAATTTTGACAGTAGATATAATGTTATAATGATTTGGGTTTTTAACATTGTTTTGGACATTTGGCATGGAAAGTTGAAAGGTGTAATTGGGAGAATGTAGACAAGCAATTCTGTTCATTAGTTGCATGATAAGCTACATCATGATGTCCAATATGTTGATGGTAATACAGGTCGTCCAGCTTAAAGTTGATGGTGTGGCTTTTAGGTTGATTCCAGAGGCGTCTCAAGTAATGAATGCAATCAAGGTAAAACTGTAGCCTTATTTTGAATGGGGAATAGTTACCACTTGTTTCTACTTCTTTAATTTTAAATAAAGTTCCTTAATGTTGTTGCTAAACAGGGAAAGAAATTGATGCTAATGGACTCTGAATAAATCATAAATGTGGCATACAAATCATTCTTTATTTATAATGTGAATTTTGATGAAGGTTTTTTAGTTGTAAGAAACTAATTTTCTTACAATAGTATAGCTTGCTCTCTTTTCCAATATTCTTAGACTTGGGGGATCTAGAAGAAAAAGGAGCTGGCTAAGAATTCAGATGAGTTAATGTCATAATGTGTGTAAGAGCCTGATTTCAGCATTTTTAGTTTTGGTTTGGACATGAAAGGCAATTATTTTGTTGATCTGTCATCTAGTTATTGCCCTTATGAAGTTTTTGGTCTTAATATAATAGTTTGACCTTTCTGATTCTTTTGAAGTGATAAAATGTACTAAGTGCAGTAATGCACCACTGAAATTATGGGGTAAGGTGGTATAATTGTTTTAGGATGTACAATGTGGGTAACTGATGGAAGAAACATGAGGAGAATGTTCTAGGTCAAAATTCTACAAGAAGAAGATGAAAGTGGAATCAATAAAGGTGTTAGCTTTTTCCTTAACATCTCAGAGGTATTAGCATTGCATTATTCAACACACATAGAATGGGGAGAATATTGGAGAATACATCTATTCCACAAATTAGGGGTATAATCAAGTCAAGCTAGAGCACTGTAAGGTTGAAGCTTGGGCTTGGCTCGACTCAAGCTTCAAATGGTCAAACTGTTGTAGCGGCATTTTGTAAGTATATAAATATAATACGGTTAATTTATAAATTTATATTTATATTATGTATAAATATATACAGAATGCAAAAGTTTGGTTATGCTCATAAGCTGTTTGATCCAAGTATCAAGCATTAAGATACTTAAACTTGACTTGTTTCTTGAACTGCTCAAGCTTAGCCTGAAAATACCAAATTGACTATTCACATAACTTAAAATAACTGACTTGTTTCTACAACTGCTCAAGCATAGCTCAAAAATAAACCATCATTATGCTATTCATATACATTTAGTTTAATAGTAACTATTGACTCCGCTAGTGTAAAATTCTGAAAAGTCACCTCCTTCTATCATCTATTTTGTAATAACTCTGATTAAGAGTTTCTAGATCTATTTTACACAGTACTTTGCTGTTATTAATACTGTAGGATTTTTAACTTTAAGGATGAATTGAATACTTCGCTGTCCTGTCTTATGTATCATCTGGAATTCAATTTATTATTACTAATTGCAAGTTTCCTCCAATGTAGTGTGATGTGAATTGGACAATTGCATTTTCATACTTCAGCTTCTAAAATTTTATACTAATATTTGTCAAATAATGATTATTACTGTTAAATGTAGAATCAGTATCTTGCCAAATTATTTTCTTACTAAATAGATGTTTGACATCTAAGGATGATTTAATTTATTTTTTAATAGGAGCGTAAAAGGAATGGTACATCTGATAATGAAACCTTTCGTGGGGTTCCAGTTTTCCAGGTTTGTTTCCTAATCCTTCACTTGGCATTATTAATGATATTCGGTGTGCTTCTAAAAAGTGCCTTGGGGACCGGGGGTCCATGTCCTCGAAAAGTTTCCTTGGGGTTGGTTAGGTCGGTCTAGTACAGTGGTCCATAGATTTGGTTTGACTCAAAGTAAAGGTGGACACTCTGACATCACTTGGGATAAAAATTCCTATTTCGTTCTGTATGTTGGTCATATTGTTATTACCTGTGATGGCATAGAAGGAATAACTTGATTAAAGCAACACTTGTTTTGGCACTTTGAAACTAACACCTAGAAAAGTTCAAATATTTTTTTGGGGATTGAAGTTTCACAGTTGAAGCAAGGAATCTGTGTGTAACAAGATATACATAAAATGGACAAATATACTGGATTGCTAGCCTGTCCCCACACCCATGGATCCCAATGTTAAGCTTCTACCAGAACAAGGGGAGCCTCTATCTGATCTCAATAGATACCTAAGGTTAGTTGGGAAATTGCTCTACCTGACCATTACCAGCCCTAATATTTCATTTGCAGTGTGTGTTGTGGCTTGTGAGTTAGTTATTGACTTATCCATGTGAAAGTCATAGGGATGTATTTATTACAATTCTAAGATATGTCAAAAAGTCCCTTGATATTGGTTTGTTATATAAGAATCATGGAAATATAGAGATTGTTGGATACATGAATGCATATTGGGCTGGACGTTCTTGGGATAAGAGATCAAAATTAGGATATTGTCTTTGGCGCTAACTTGATTCTTGGAAAAGTAAAAGGCAGGATGTGATTTCAAGCTCAAACACAGTGGCTAAATCAATTAATGTGATTTGGAGTGAGTGTACTGATCAGGTTAAAGCACCTAATATAAGGTTAAAAGTTTTGTAATCTAGACTAGGATCTATGAAACTTTTTTGTGACAATTAAACAACATTACTACAATTGTATCCAACCCAATTTTTTATGAGAGAACAAAACACATTGAAGTTGATCGCCATTTCGTTCAAGCCAAGATTTTGGGAGATTATTACCACATTTGTTGGCTCAAATGACCAGTTGGCAGATATATTCATCAGCCTCTTAGGGGGCCTAGGGTTTAATACATTTGTAACAAGCTTGGAGTTTATGATATACATAGCTTGAGAGGGAGTATTGAGAATAAACATGTGATACTGTCCAACCTGTCCAGTTGTGTGTTCTCATATATCTAGATTGGATTGCCTAAAGGTTGTTTTCTTTCATACACACACACGCTCTCATTTGTGGAATACAATTTTAGAGTACTTCCTCTTATTCAACACTGTGCCTACTAAATCTTTTATTGAGAATGATAAATAAATTTCTGTCCATTGTGTACAAGAGGCCTTTGTTTTTTCTGTAATAAGTAATATTGCAGTGTTTTATGTGGCTCTTCAATTGTGTACAAGGAATGTTTTCATTTTATGAAATAAGTAGTAGTAGAGTATGTCATGTGACTCCAAAATGCAGTTCCCTACCTGGCAATGACACACTTTTAGTATTTTGAACTTTGAAGATAAACATGTTTAAAATGTTACAAATACCTAGTTAAGTTGGTTGATGCCATAACGTGTTAAAATTATGTAGAACTAGGAACAAGTTTTGCTTCATTATGCAAACTTCATTGTGTTGTAGTGTGGGTTCAAACATCTCCACTGTCAGATGGTGGGAGCCTAGGATTGAGGCTCTTTTCTTTTCTTAACGTACTGATTAAGCAAGCCCATAATCCAAGAAGAGCCCAATTTCCCAAACCCAACTCTACCCTAGTGAAACCTTACTTTATTCTCTCTACCAACCAGCAATTTTCATTGTGGTGCTGTCTCCACTGTTGCCACTATCAAGTGAACCCAAGGCCCATAATCCAAAAAAGGGCCCAATTTCCCTCCCAAACTCAACTCTACCCTAGTCACCTAGTGTAACCTCAGCTCTCTAGAAGTGCAATGTCGAAACATTAGAAATTTCAGGGATTTTTTGAATTTTCTAGAAATATGTCAATTTGATGCTTTAGGTCATCATTTCATAATGAATTTAAATGGAGCACGAGTCAAGTTTCATGAGTTTATAGTCTGATGTAGTTAAGTGGTGCAGACAAATGAGTCATGCATTCAGTTACTTGGCCTTAGGTTCAATTATTTTCCCCTCTAATTGATAAACTTCAACCAATATGTCAATTGGCACATATTTCTGTTTGATTACTACACATTTTTACATATTATGTTCAAACCTCAGTTTTCTTTCAAAGTGTTTTTAACCGTGTGAGTATGTCACTGATTGCAGTCAAAAAGCTTAGCCCTGAGGAGCGACGATAAAAGATATCGTCCAGTTTTCTTTAGGAAGGTTAGTTGACTCTTTGTAGTATTCTGCTTATATGATGCGATGTATGCTTAAGTGCTTAACTTCTGTGATAATTCAAATGTGTAGGAGGACCTGGAGAGGTCTCTTTCTAGAGCTTCCAAAGAACAGAATTTACTGAACCCCACCTTAAAGGGAGGAGATATTCAGGTGAAACTTTCTTTTTATTTTAACCTAATCTAAGCCCTATAATTTGGATTTCAGATATCTCAGAACAACATTTTGTTTTGGGTGTGCTAGGTTTCTGTTCTTGAGGATATAATACAAGGGATGAAGGTTAGGGTTCTTTTACTGTCTTGTGGAGTTTGAGACTTATTTTTTTGTCATGAGATAAAAATTAGTGGTTCAGAACTTTTACTTTCTATAGAAAACTTCTATTTCTTGTCTATTCTTGAAATGATTCTTTTGAAGATTCTCTAGCTTTCAAGTGCCAATCACCTTTGATTTACAGCTGTACAACATAGAAGCTGATACTGTATGAACAAACTTTGCAGGACAGCTCAACGTCAACCTGGAACGACGTCGTTTTCATCCCTCCTGGTTTTGATGTGTCAACTAATCCTCCCCGCGGTTGATTTCACCTTTTGCCTGGCCACCGATTTTGCACTTGTTCGAAAGAATGCGCTCATCTTTTACACCCAAATCCAGACTTAATAGCAGTGTATCCTTTCTCTTATCTCCAAATTAGAGTGTGTATTACATTCTCATTTTCTCACCTCAAGTTGGATTGCCATTTGTAAAGTAACTATGACCATATGTCAATGAGACTATTAATATTCAATGTTGTCCAACGGACTCTTGGGCAGGAGTTCTGGGGGCTTAGCATTAGTCTCGCATAAGCGGGAAAACTTAATGTATCAAATATAAATATATATATATATATATATATATATATATATATATATAGCAAATACCAATTTTGGTATTACGAGTATTAGTAAAATGACAGTTTTGGTCTACGTGTTTAATTTTTACCAATTTTCATCTATGACTATTGTTGTAGTATCAATTTTTATTCATGATTATTGTTTTAGTGTCAATATTCATTGCACCAGTCATCCATCCATTTAAAGCGTGTCGAAATTTAAAATTTTCAAGGATATTTTTGTTCATTTCAACTTAATATCCCAATTTGAGCATGAATAAATGGATTTAAGTTCTAAGATAGATCATAGCTCGTAGTTTTCCTCCTCGTCTTACCTTAATTTGAGGAGTTTACTGTGAATTGTGATTAATCTTAGGGCTTAATTCCTTTTATTAATGCTCAAATTGGGATATTGAGTTGAAAAAGATGAAAATACTCTTAAAAATTTTAAATTTCTGCACGTTTTAAACAGATGGGTGACCAGCGCGATGAATTTCGGCACTAAAGCAATAGTTGTGGATGAAAATTAGTACTAAAATAATAGTCGATGAAAATTAGTAGAAATTAAACATGTGGATTAAAACTGTCATTTTACTAATACTTGTCGGATAAAAATGATATTTGCTCTCTCTCTCTATATACATCGAATACTGAGAGTCATAGATGACTGCTGCAATTGCTTATTCATGTTGCTTTGCTAACTGTCTGTGCTGGTGGAGTTCAGCTGTTATGTGCGATTTTAGAAAATAGGAGAATTCTCACCTTTCAAGACCTCACCTACTAATTTCTTCAACATTATGCATTCGCCTAAATAAAATATTATATTATGAGACTGTGATACTACGTTAGTAGGGATGAAAATAGGTTGAGCCGAATTTTAGAAAGTTAAATTTGAACCTGTTACAAAAATTTAAGGCATGAACTTGGACCTGGGCCTGAGCCTATAGGCTTTATATTAGGCTCAAACCTAAGTTTACAATTGATCTGGTTTGACTTGAAGTCTTTTTAAAAATCTGTTTAATATTTAGGCTATTAAAAAAGCTTCAAAGTAAGTCGTATTTTGAGTGAAAGTCACATATTAACGACAGTATTTTATCTGTTGGTGCTGTTGTTGGTAGCATTTTTTCAGAATTATTTTGTACCCACTCTAAACTTCTTAATGCTTTACCAAATCTTTTAACTTCATTATTAGATTCTCAGCATTAAGAATATGTTCCAGGAGACTTAGGAATTAAAATAAGAAAAGAAAACAAATCATTTTTTTTTCATTTCTTTTATAATTATCAAAGAACTGAAAAGGGCAGGAAGAAGGTTCCAATATAATTACTCTAGTGTGCTTTAAGTCATGCAACATCATAGTGTAAATTTGTATTGATTGTGTTTTTACTACCGATTTTCTCGATCAGTTAACTAAGACCTCTAGTTAAGTTGGAAGAGACACAATACATATAAAATTGTGCCATTAATTACTATTGAGCATATATAATACTCCGTATATAATATATAAACATAGCACATGTTTCAATTTGGTATCAAAACCAACCTTATGTCAAAAGTTATGGGCTTGAATATCCACGTAACCCGATAAAAAGAGATTATGGTCCATGTGTTGCTTGGGACCCATCAAAAGTTAACCGGCTTGCACACTTGAGAGGGGGCTTGTTGAGCATATATATTTTATAAAATTAATGTGTACTTCAACTATCAACTTAGACTTTTAATCGATATGAAAAACATGCTTCAATTATTACCTCAAATGACATCAAATGATCCAAGTTGCAAGTTTTAATACTAAAAAATCTTGGTGCAAATTTTTATTTTTTTATAAATCTCTGAAAATAGTTATTCCTATTGTTCCTCATTCAGAGGAATAGTTCTTTTTTAAAGAGTACTATTTTTGAGAATTTAAAAAAAAAAAGTAATTAACAAATGGTGATCGAAATAAACCTATTTCTAAGAACACTATATATTTGTTTTATTTAATTAAGGTTTATTCAGGAATTAAACATGATGTAAATGTTGATCCAATAATAAATGATATAAATGGAGATATGGGATGGAAATGAGTTGGCAAATGTTAAAAGAGAATTAAGAGATGATGATTAGTGGAATCAAATTGTAGTTAGGAAGATATTTTATTCTCCTGTAATTATGATTAATATGGGATATGATGATTTGCATAGGCAATAAGCTAAACAACTTTGGGCCCAAAAAGCTATAAGATAATGCTGATTCCAATTCACTTCTCACCAACCCTTTTGCTCATTATCCAATGTGTGTGTAATTAATTATAAAGTGATCAACTCGTGGTTGTAATTGTTCAATGAACCTTCCAACTTGCAACTGCACCTCATGAAAACAGAAATCCCACCAAAGCTTCATTCAACTTTAAACCATGAAAGGTTGAATCCCAACCCAACGTCGCTACACATTCTCACTCGACAGAGCATGTGGGGGGATATAAATACTAGTAACTCAGCTGAACATAGAAACTAGACATTTACTTATTGTGCACAAGAAGCCCACTTTGAGAAGTTGCTCCCACACTGAGATTGGTGAGACTCGATCCCTAATCTTATTTGGGAAGAACTATAAACCATGAAAACAATAAGACCCTATTTAGTAACATAGTTAGCTTATCAACCAATTTTGACTTATTTGATTACTATTAGTTGTTTGACTTAGTTAAACATTCAATATAAATGTTTGATTAATTAGCTTTTTGTAACAACTTATTGCTCCAAAATGCTTAAAATTCAAAAAACTGCTCAAAACATTTTTTTTCGATAAGCTTTTTGAAAAAATCATTTTTGCATGTAATCAACTATCAGCTGACAGCTAATTTACCAACCATCTTTCTACAATCAACTAATACCATCAAATGGTCAAACTGTTAAACCCACTAACCCAATCAGCTAACAACTATTTACCAAACACTCCCTAAAAAACTTGAGCGATTGGTAAACTTATGATTAAACAAAAAAAAAGATCAAAAGTAACGATACAAACAATTAGGAAAGAAATGAATTGCAATTTGGTGTGAAAAAATAAGGTAGGAATGAGAAGGAAAAAGTGATATAAGACTAAAATATTCTTGTGTAATAATAAAAATAACAATCACCAAGGATATTTTTATCATTTCTTCTATTTTTCATTTTCCCACAAGCATTCAATTCATGGGGATACCTCCAATTCAACAAAAGAAGTGAATTTCAATTCGGTGGAATTGCAATTCCTCCAACCAAATAATGTAAGGAATTATAACTCAATTACATTCAACCAAACGCCTTGTTAGAATAATCATGATCTATTCACATACCTATATATAATTGAATGATTAAAAATGTTATTTTTCTTAAGCAATTATACTTAAAATTTGATAGGTTTCAAACTTATATGACATACAATATTAGAGTAAAAGATTCCCAATAGTAGTTTTGAAATTGAGAATTAAAGATAAAACCAAAGCAGGGTACGGTGCTGATGCCTATACTATCGGCTATCTATCCTATCCTCACCACCTTCCCGTGAACACTAATTTATTTACGGAGTATTACTTAACCCAAGTTGGTACTACACACAAGGCCGCGCCGTCTTAAATTACATTAACTAACCAACAACTAAATCTACTTGGTTTTTGCTTTGATTTTTCGAGAAAGCATGCATCAATTATCTGAATGTTGGTTTTGAGTGAAATTTGTTATCTTATTATCATAGTTAGTAAATGATCGTAAGGAAATAAATCGGATAAAATTTCTTATAACTAAGACCAATAAAAAACTCACGTGCAGAGTCAAACTTAGAACATTATGATTACCAAACTAATTATTTAGTTGGACCAATTCGGTTGGAGTTGTTCCATAGTTAATTTTTGCTTCATATATACAATGGTAAATAATTTTTGAGTAAGTTTTCTATGAGAGATCTGTGTGATGGGTTGGGTCAAGATAGAAATGTAATACTTATGCTGAAAAATGTAATGCTAAACATGAATAAGTTACGTTGTTTGTTACTTATAAAGAAAAGTGTAATACTTTTGAGAATAAATAATGTAATAATTTTAAATCAAACTGTAAGGAGTTGAACAGTTACTTATGTGAAAAAGTGTAATATTAATAATGTATAAATTGATTGGTTGTTATTTATGAGAGAAAGTATAATATTTATGAGAAAAAAATATAATACTTTTGATAAAAATAATGTAATATTTATGAAAAATTCGACACGCCTCACGGATGTTATAGGAGATTTTCCCATACTATTTTACTTTAATGTTGGATCTGTTTGCTTGTGAAAAGTGGTGTTATTATTTGAATGTTGAACTTTCCATTGTTATCCAAGTCATTTGTACAAATATTTCATGCCATGGCGTTTGGGCAACTTGATATGAAATCAATTTTTATTCTTCAATAAATTCATACCTAATAGTCTAATACGAGAGACTAAGATTAAATACTAACCGTTTAAATTAAAATAAATAAGAAATATTGACAATATAATTCCGTAAAGCTTTTGTGATATTAATGGCGAAAGTTAGTTCAAAAATTTGTAAAGACGGTTGCTGAGAGCAAATCTACTGAGTTTATGAATAGAATAGATTGTTCATATTTGGGTGTCAAGATCCCTTTTATATATATATATATATATATATATATATATATATATTACAAGCTTTAAGGGTGGATTCAAGATTTTTGTTGAGTAAGGCGAAGTTAAAATAAATTTAAAAACGTCTATGACAAAATATCAAAATAATTTGATACAATTCACAAATATATTAAATATAAAAAAGGAATAAGGTCTCTCCCACTTGTGAAGTTCAAACCCATGACCACTGTTGCAAAAAATTGGCTTAGACGACCCGGCCACCTAAGCGCCTGACAACTATTGTAACCATGCCCATGACCCATGCAACCAAAGACCTAACAATTAAATTACCTAAACATCTATAATAATTTCTATAAGCATTCTGTTTTATATATAAGTTGATGGGGTGGGGGGTGGGGGTTAGTTTCTCCTCTGGATCCACCCTGCAAGCTTTGTCATCTAGTTAAGACTAATCAACGAGATTTTTTTTGGTAAATCCACAAAGTGTTCGAGTCTTTCTCCATTCGTTTAACAGTTCGGATTCACCCAATTCCTGCTTACTTCGGGAGGAGGTACAGGAACTGACACTTGAATTACCCTATTGAGTTAATCAAACTGATGTTGTTTGAGCATGAAGTTTACGATCCGACTTGATCTCCAATAATCACATAGGGAGTACTAATTTATGATTTGTACTGTGAGCCATGCTTGTGTGACGCTTGTTTGTGTAGGATTATTTTGTCATAGCCAGGCTTTTCAAACTAAGCGAAGCAACTCAAGTAATTTGATATAAATCCAGATTTCAATTTAACCCTTGTATTAGATTTGTACATTATAACCTAAACAAAGATGTATCTCTTTTCAATTGGGGGAGTGTCTAAAAGATTTTTATTTTTAAATTCATTTTCTATAAAATTAATTGTTAGTTACTATAAATTAAAATATTTTCTATTTCCCTTTTATTTTGTATTCATTTATTTTTTCTTTTGTTATGCTTGAAGTTAAGCAGACATTTGTACGTGCACGGTGCACCAAACTAGGATAAGTCAAAGTGTAGGCGAATGTAGGTCATTTTTATAATAAAGAATGGTTGGTCTTTATTTTTTTTTTCTTTTCTTTTCTTTTTAATACTTAATTAAGTGATTCTTCATTCTTTTTTTTTTTGAAAACCTTCTAATTTCACCCGACTAATTTTAAATTTATAGAACCTCACTCTCAAAATTATTGTAAAAGTAAATCGCGGGTCACACAACCAACTCACTGATCGGACCCTAGTCTTCAGCAATTACAATTCAATCCGAAGCATCTTAACTTGGTTTAATTTTGTACGGAGTAATTATTAACAAAGTAGAATTCTTCTCTTTTAAGATTAGTCAATTAATAGAATTATGTTTTGAAAGTTGTTTTTTTTTTTTAGGTAGGATTGCAACTCAATGTGAACCATCTTAATTTGTTTCATCTTGCAACGGCTAATGAAGTAATTTTAGTCATGTGTTGATTGGTCAATTAGTTAAGATATGCATGTTTTGGGGCTGATCTTCTTCTTTTTTTTTTCTTTTTTTTTTTTAGATCATATATCATTGGTCTTTAATGATTTTTATTTGTGATTGTTTAAAAATATTCGTTAAATAGTTAAATTTTAATAAATAAATCATAACTTATTATTTCAAATAAAAAAATAATAAAAGAATAAATGAAAGTGCGTTCGTGCATGCATGCATGGCAATCAACATCAACACAATAACATAATTGGAGTGAATGGACCACACTCCTTAATGAATAGCGATGGCGATGGGCTTAATTAATTTAATCATATCCTCTATATGCTCTCCACCGCCACCATATTATCTCATTTCTAAAACATGCCATTCCATCTGTGTATTTTTGTTGGTCATCAAGTTTTGTGTCGGTGAAAAGCTGGTTTAATTTAAATTTGAAGATTGAAAAATTAAACTGTTAGAAATAATTGAAATATTTTTTTATATAGATAATTAAGATTAAAAATATTTGATAAAAGTAGTTGTTGAGTAAGTTGATATAGGCAAAACAACATAAGACAACATTTTTATAATACAAATATAATATAGAATTAATTCAATTTTTGGTCTTAGATTAATTTATATAGGTGATAATTCACTTTTAGGGCGTGTTTGATTCATGGATTTACACATTAGGAATGTGAATCAAAATCATAATTAGTGTTTGGTTTATTAGGACTCTCTGAGTTTGAGTCACGTTAGGACTAGCTATTCTACTCTACCTGAGACTCCCCTTGTATATATATCTTCTATTCCTCATCATTGTAATGGTTCAATTGAATCAATACAATATTCAGTTCTCATTTGGTATCAGCTAGCCTAGGTTTATTTTCCAATGGCTGACGGCTCTGTTAATTCTTCCGAACGGACCGTTTCTGATGCAGCTATTTCTTCTGCGGTTTCTTCAGCAGCCGCTTCTCTGTCTGCTGCGCATCACTATGTTAGCATTAAGCTAACGAACAAGAATTTCTTGTTTTGGAGGACGCAGGTTATTCCGTTTCTTCGTGGGCACGACCTCATGGGTTTCGTTGATGGCACGAACTCTTGCCCTAATCGTTTTCTTCCCGTTTCTGAAGGCTCCTCCGCTGCTGCTGCTCTACCCAACCCGCTGCATGCTCCATGGGTGCGCCAAGATCAGGCGGTCCTTAGCATGTTAATCTCTTCACTTTCGTCGGAAGTCATGTACCTCGCAATTCGTTGCACTACGTCGCGTGATCTCTGGTTAGCGCTTGAGCAGGCTCTCGCCTCTTTCAGTCAAGCTCGGATTATGCATATTCTTGGACAGCTGCAAACAATACGCCAAGGTGATGCCTCCGCCGTCGACTACATTGCTCGTGCGCAAGTTATGGTGGAAGATCTAGCTCTTGTTGGCCGTGCGGTTCCTTTGGAGGATCAAAATATGTATATTTTCAGGGGTTTACATCCGGAATATCACTCTGTCGTAGCCTCTTTGAATGTTCGAGGTCAGCCGGTGCGTCTTCCCGAACTCGCCGATCTCCTTGGCTCGCATGAGTTCGCTACCGGTGATAGCTATGGCGGTGTTCCAGCCCCTGCAACTACAGCTTTTGTTGGCCAGCGTGGTAGTGGAGGTCGGTCGCGGTCTTGGCGAGGCAGATCGAATCGTCGCGGTGGGACTCCGTCGCGTGGCGGTGCTGCTTTCGCCGACCAGCAGCAGCAGCAGGGCGGTGGTGTGCAGCGTGGATGTGGCTCGCATGGTGGTGGCAAGTCACGTGGGCGACGTGGTGGTAATTGGCAGCCTCAATGCCAATTATGTGGCAATTATGGCCATCTTGCACCAGCCTGCTTTTCTTTAATTGGCCGTGGACTCCAAGCTCATTTAACATATGCTGAGGATGCGCCGAATCTTGTGTCTGACTCGCATCTTTGGATTCCAGACACTGGGGCGACAAATCACGCGACCCCTGATATTGCTGCGCTCTCTACATCTGAAGAGTACACTGGTGGTGATGCTCTTCGAGTTGGTGATGGTACAGGTTTGCTTATTAGTCATACTGGTCATGCTTCTTTTTCTACCCCGTCTAAAGTATTTAGGATGTCTGATATTTTACATGTTCCTGGTTTGTCTTCCTCTCTTTTATCTGTGCAACGCTTTGCAAAAGATAATAAAGTCTTTTTTGAGTTTTATCCATCCTTTTTTGTTGTGAAGGATATAGCAACCAAGGCAATTCTTCTTCGCGGCAATAGTTGCGGTGGTCTCTACACGCTGCCCATTCCGAAAAACAGTCCCCGTGCGTTTATCTCGTCCTGTGCTTCCTCTTCCGTATGTCATGATCGTTTGGGACATCCTCATCAACGAGTCTTAGATCGTATTCTTCCTTTTTTGTTCTGTTAGTGGTTCTAGTCGCAATAATTGTTGTACTTTTTGTTCTGTTAGTGGTTCTAGTCGCAATAATTGTTGTACTTCTTCTTTGTGTTCTGCGTGTCAATTGGGCAAGTGTTGTACTTCTTCTTTGTGTTCTGCGTGTCAATTGGGCAAGTCTGCTCGTTTCCCTTTGCCACGTGTAGACTCTGTTAGTTCGAATATTCTTGATTTCATTTATACTGATATTTGGGGACCAGCTCCTGTTTTGTCTTCCTCTGGTTATCGTTATTTTGTTCTTTTTGTTGATGACCATTCTCGTTACACGTGGTATTATCCTATGAAATTGAAGTCTGACTTGTATGCCATTGATCGTAGCATAAAACCACATACAAATGCCCGGAGTATTCCGGGGTTATCGAACCACAGGGAAGTGGGGTATCAAGCACTAGTTACTAATTATATTCGCAAGAAGCTATTCCTACGTTAACAATGGATGATTATCTATGAATATGCAAACAAGATAGTTAAAACAAGGCAAACGGGTTTTTGTATTCAAAGAGGTAAAAGCGGGATTTTTGGGAGTTGAAGTGTTTAATCACCTAGTGCCAATCTAAAGTGAAATAATTATTTGGGTTAAACAAGTGTGGAGAATTGCCATCTAAAAGGGAAAGGTTACTCTCGTAACTCAAACCCAAAATACGGTAATTGGAATACTCACTCTCGTGAGCTACTCACAATCTAAAATCGGAACTAAGCAATAAATGGAATACCCACTCTCGTGGGCTATTCACAATTGGAATACTCACTCTCGTGAGCTATTCACAATATATCCCTTAACCAAATTGTCCTCTCTCGAGGTACAATAGTCAAGTGCAATTGCGGGTGCTCTTTGATTCATAGACAAATCTAGCAAGGGTACAAGCAATCATATGCATCTAATTACAAGTATCAATAACATAAATCACAATTGCAACACAAGCAATAAACCCAAATAGATATTTCATTAAAACAAAATAAGAACTAGGCACATAGGTTCATAAACACTTTTATACCCAAAAATCCCAAAAGAAAGTTTAGCCTAACATGGCTAAAATAGATCCAACAAATATTCAATAAAGTTCAAAATAGAAAAGAGAAAGGAAGATATTCTCCCAAATGATGCCTCCAAGCTCTTTTCTTTGATCTCCTTTTCAAAAGTTGTGATGATTTCTTCTTTGGCTTTTGGAGATGATGAAGCTTCTTTTCCTTGTTCTTTTTCCTCTTTTTCTGACAAGAACCAGCAGCCAACTCTAGGGTTTGGAGAGAAATGAAGCATTATATAGTGGGATCCAAATCAGGGACAAAATGGGAATTTCTGCGCTGAATCCGCTGTCCAGATTCTGGGACTTTCGCCGCGGCGAGAATGTTACTGCCCAAAAATTGGGACTCTCGCCATGGCGAGAATGATTCTCGCCGCGGCGAGAGTCCGGTGAACAGTACTCTCGCCATGGCGAGAATAGGCTCGCCGCGGCGAGAATCCGCGGTGAATAGTACTCTGAACTGATTTTTGGCTCTCCAACATTTTTGGTTCCTTTGCATTGGCTTTTTGCTCCAAAATGGTTATAATGCACCACTAAACACATCAAAGACACTCAAACCAAGCATTATACCACTTTAAATAAAATAACAAGGAAATAAACATTGGAAACAACATTTTAACACACAAATAACTATAAAACATACATAAAAACACAATTAAAATAGGTACAAATGAGAGTGTATCAGCCATTTTTGACAAGTTTCGTGCCTTAGTTGAACGGTCATTTAATCGCAAAATTAAGGCTATTCAGTCTGACTTAGGAGCTGAATACAAAAAGTTACATACTGTTCTTCTTTAGTAAGGGATTAATCATAGACAATCCTGTGCCTACACTCATGAACAGAATGGTCGTGTTGAGAGGAAGCACAGACATATTGTCGAAACTGGTCTTACTCTTATGGCTCGTGCGTCTGTTCCATCTCGTTTTTGGGACTTTGCTTTTGAAACTGTTGTTTACTTGATTAATAGAATGCCATCTAGTGTTTTGCAGAATTCCAGTCCTCATTTATTGTTGCATAAATCTTCTCCCTCATACTCTTTTCTTCGTGTGTTTGGTTGTCTTTGTTATCCTCACTTGCGTCCTTATAATCGTCACAAAATGTCATATCGGTCATCTCCTTGTGTCTTCTTAGGTTATCTTGAGTCTTTTAGGGGGTACAGATGCATGGACTTAACGACTAATAAGATTTATATCTGCAGACATGTACACTTTGACGAGAATGTGTTTCCCTTTGTTAGTAGGGTTGCTGTGCCATCTCCTCCCTCTGTGCAGAAGCCGTGGGCTGAATCGATTTTACAGGTATTGCCATCTTCTCTTGCTGATTCTGCTCAGGCTGATTCTCTTATCACCACCACTGCTGCTCCTACTCGTCAAAGAGGACGACTCCGTGGCAAGTCCACACGTCCGACTGTTCGCTCCCATGCAATGGTTACGAGGAGTCGGTCTGTGGCTCCACTTTTGGCTCTCTCTGCTCAGGCCTGTCCTACCGAGCCCACTTGCTACACTCAGGCAGTTAAATTTTCTGAATGGCGAGAGGCAATGGATCTGGAGTTCAATACGCTTTTGCACAATCAGACTTGGGTTCTAGTTCCTCCTCGCCCAGGTATGAATGTGATTGGGTGTAAGTGGGTTTTTCGTACTAAACGTAAAGCTGATGGTTCAATAGAGAGGCATAAGGCGAGACTTGTGGCGAAAGGGTTTAATCAAGTTCCTGGTCAGGACTTTTTTGACACCTTTAGTCCGGTTGTGAAACCCACTACAGTCAGATTGCTTTTGAGTTTGGCTATTTCCTCAGGTTGGGTGGTTAGGCAGCTTGACGTACACAATGCATTTTTGAATGGTGATTTGGCTGAGACTGTTTATATGTGTCAACCACCCAGGTATGCTGATGCTCAATTGCCTGATCACGTTTATCTGTTGAAGCGTTCCTTATATGGCTTAAAGCAAGCTCCACGAGCTTGGTTTAATCGGCTGCATACTTTTTTACTCTCTATTGTGTTTATAGCTTCAAAGACTGATGTGTCATTATTCTATTACTCTCGTGGTTCTGCATGTGTGTATTTTTTAGTATATGTTGATGACATTTTGGTAATGGGGACTGATGAGCTACTAGTGTCTGATTACTCTCTAAACTGTCTACTGCTTTCAAAATTAGAGATCTTGGTGAACCTGGTTTCTTTCTTGGAATTGAGCTAGTCAAAACTAGTAATGGTGTTATTCTTTCCCAGCAGCGGTACATGTCAGACATCTTGAAACGGGCTGGAATGACTGATTGTAAACCTCTCGCAACTCCTATTTCTGCATCGAAAACTCCATTGCTTAATTCAGATTCATATGAAGATCCAACGAAATACAGGAGTTTGGCTGGTGCTCTCCAGTATCTCACAATTACACGGCCAGACTTATCCTTTGCGGTCAATCAATTGTGTCAACATATGCATGCTCCAACATTGTCTCACTGGGAGCAGCTAAAACGAGTGCTCAGGTATGTCAAAGGCACCCTCTCATTCGGCTTGCGTATAACTCAGTCAAATTCTAGAGAGCTTCATGCTTTCTCTGATTCTGACTGGGCTGGTTGTCCTGAGGACCGTAAATCTACTAGTGGGTATGCAGTGTTTCTTGGCACCAATCTTATCTCTTGGGTGTGCAAGAAACAGAAGACAGTTGCAAGATCATCCACGGAAGCTGAGTATAAAGCCTTGGCTGATGTTTGTGCTGAGGTAATATGGATCATGTCCTTGCTGTGTGAGATCAAAATTGATGGCATCCCTACTCCCAAATTATGGTGTGACAATCTTGGTGTTACTTATATGTGTGCGAATCCAATTTTTCATGCAAGAACTAAGCACGTGGAGATTGACTACCACTTTGTTAGAGATAGGGTTGCCAATGGAGATATTCAGGTTAACTTTATTTCCACAAAAGATCAATTAGCTGATATCTTTACAAAAGCTTTGCCTAGTCCTAGATTTTCTTTTCTTAGGGACAAGCTTCAGGTTAGTAGTTTACCCTGCGCTTGAGGGGGAGTATTAGGACTCTCTGAGTTTGAGTCACGTTAGGACTAGCTATTCTACTCTACCTGAGACTCCCCTTGTATATATATCTTCTATTCCTCATCATTTAATGGTTCAATTGAATCAATACAATATTCAGTTCTCATCTGGTTGATAACTTTTTGAAACAAACTATGTGTTTTGATTAATTCTTCAATTAAAAACTCCATTCCCTGATTAAAAGGGGTATAAATATTCCATCTTATTGGTAATCTAATTTTTATGTTTGGATTAGTACTTTTAAATTTTATTTAATTTTAATTGTTTTTGGTTCATATTGATACTTTGGATGTCATTATATTATGATCAATTGTCTTAATTTTTTTTTTTTTTTTGTATTTTTAAAGCATTTATTCCTGTTATAGGGTCATGCACAACCAAACATCAATATTGGTAATCATTCCAATTTCACCTTACTACCAAACATGCAAAATATTTTCACAAAACTTATTACCATTACTAATTATTTGATTCCCTTTCCGATTTTCATATTTCAAGTTTGTAATATTTATAAAATTGACAGTATCTTTTTCTCATTATTTTTCAACAAATCTCAAATGTTGATCTACTCAAACGAATGGATCAGACCAGCGCATGCACACACATATACGCATGCACGCGCGTGCACACACATGTATATATCATCATTTTGTTTTAATGGTTTGAGATAGTATGTATTTTATGTTTATATGTGGGAGTATATTTGAGATTTAAAAAATTTTCTCAAGAAAGTTTAAACAATTAAAAATGTTTGAAATACTCCGTAACTTACATGATAATTTAATCGTACGTTTTAATTTCCAAAGTAACACCAAACATGTTAATTAATTTTTCAACAAAATTATTCCAATAAATATATTCCTTACAATCATTTTTTTTAAAAAAATTATAATAAAAAGTAATAAACGGCCTCTAATGGTAAAAGCAAAATTGTTTTAAACTTTTAATTATTTATTAAATACACTGAAAGTTTAATTAAATTTTAAAATAAGTTAATAGAGTATTGAAATGAACTTTCCCAACCATGAACGCTTATGTTTGGTTGAGATAGTTTTCTTTTTAAAAAAATATGGTGTTATTTCTGTTAAAAAAGTTTTATATATATAAAAAAAAAAAAGTAGTTTGCAATTACGTACATTATAGTAAATTTTATTATTTCAAAGGAATGTGGTAGTGATAATGCAAATTACTTAAATCGTGGGGACAGGGACAGTCTATGCGGGTACAACCACCCAATAAATTGATTGATATTGTAAATACATCATTTGTTTGAAAATTGAAATAAGTTATGTCTATCAATTTTAGTCTTTTTGTATGAAAAAAATATTAAAATTTTTAACATAAAATGATATTTAAGTGACTATTTCTTATGCAGATATATGTGGGTTCAATTTCGATTTGGATCGGATCAAAGTGAATTTAGATTCTATGTAGTAAGACGGTAACTTGACCCGGGAAACATATAATAGCATGTGTAATTTTGTATACGTAATCTAGTCAATAATTCAGTCCTCATTAAAAAAAAAAAAGTGTATCAATTTCACCAAACGAAAATAAATAAAATAAGGGGGAATCTAATTGAACTCAAAAAAAAGGGGGAATCTAATTTTATCTAAGGAGCATGCACCAAGGAATTCCCAATATATGTAGAAAATTATGAGCAATATTATATTATATAATGTAGGGAATATTTCAAACTTCGTACAGCAAAAATATAATATTATTATTAATTTTCTTCTCTAAACAATTATTTATTTACATTTATCTTAAGACGGATAATAATGAAAGACTAAGTTGTAGGCAGACTGCATGGAGTATAGCTTACGAGTATGACTTTAATTTGGCCCCTACTTTAAATTATAATATATAGAGGCCCCTAGTTTATATTCTATAATTGGACTACATACTAACTAAAGTTAAATATAAAGACTTTGTGATCAAGTAACATACATGCGACTCTCTTAAATTGAAGGTCACAAATTTAAAGTATGTATGAACAGATATTACAATATAAAATTACCATTTTAAATATGTGGTCAAACTTTGATGATGAACATACACTACCTTGTATAGAACCACGAGTGTTGTAAAAAAAAATTATATAATATTTGTTACTTAGCTTGATATTATTAATTAAAAAATATTTATTAACAATTTGTGAATAGACTGATCTCATTAATAATTAGTAAAGAGTTAATACAATAATTAAATATAAAAAGTTACGGAGTATATAATAAAACAATAGGTAAATAATGTAATTAATATTATATACGGAGTAGTAATTTTCATAAGAAACATAAAAAATTTCTCAATTATTAAAATAATAAATTATACTCTCTCCATTATGTATGGTACCTTTGGCAAAGAATAATATACAACTTTGTAAAGAACAAAAGATTACAATTTACAGCATTGCAAAATTTTCTATATATAATCTTGAATATGACCATTTGTCATTAAAATTCAATGTTACTATTTTAAAGAGTCATAATAGCGGTTTGTAATTTTCTTTTTCACTTTTTATATTATCTGATTGATTGATATCAACGATTTGGCGTTAGTTGAAAAAACAAAATAAAAGTTGTTAGAATATAAAAAAAATTTCCATTTTAATTGTGTTTGGAAAAAGGGTAGGTTTTGTCCAAACAAAAATTTTAAAAGGAAAAAAAGTTGAAAACCACAAAGTGAAAGGGGGTGGGATTCCAGATCCGTGAATTGGAGCCAATAAAATAAAAGAAAAAATAAAGAATCTGAAAATGAAACCTATGGATGTTTCTTCTTGAATTGATGAAGCCCATCTTTAGCATGTGAACTTTCTTAGATTCTAAGACATGTATGGACTACCTTCGGACGTTTAACATCTTTTTTGTTTCTCTCTTTGTCTACTTCATTTCATCCTTCTATTCCATCCTCAAACTTCATTTACATCTCCATATATCACTTTCAGTTTTACTTAATTAATTGAATAATACAAAGACTAAATCGACCAATTTTAATGAATAAACATTTTTATAATACTAATAGAGTCTTTAGTACAGCTTGTCCAAAATCATAAAAATCATCCATCTACCACGCACTTATAACTATTGGCAAAAATATAAACTTTTGTAGGCAATCCAAATAAGTTGGTCATACTATTGACTTATAACTACAAAGTTTTAAGTCATCAGTTGTGGACAGCTTAAACTGCTTTACATTGTCTTTGTGGTCCTTTGTTAGATAGGGAGGCGGGATTTACTTAGTACACACCCAAAAGAAACGTTCATATAAAAAATTAAGAGATGAAAACAAGGTTTTAATGCAATTAAAGAAGAAGCGAGGGTTTGAGTGTTAGTGAATGGACGGGGAGAACAGAAGAAAAAAAAAAGGGTATTGGGGATTTGGGGGTAAGCATTAATGGGTGAATTGGATGCTTTGAATATTTGTGAGGGGGAGTCGATTTCATGACAGCTCGGGGGGGAATTTGGGGTTGCGTATGAGGATGGGTTCTGCAATCCAATAATACACTCATCAGCCATTTGATGGGTTTGTTTGTTTGAATTAGGAAACGTTGTCAGCGTAGTCTGTTTGATTTCGTAGGATGTCCCACAGCCCCAGGATGTTTGCTCACACATTCAATTGAATTGGATGAGATCCAAGTTCACGACAATCTATGACTCTGTAGACTCTAGGTGTATACGTAATTTTGTGATGAAAATAAAGAAAAAAAAAAAGTGAATATGGATTAGGTTGGAAGTACGATCGGAGATAATGGTACTTCTGAGCAGCCGGGCCCGGCCACGTAGACTACAACCTATGCGGGGATCCCGAAGGGCTCGGAGTTTGAGTAGTTGAGTCTCATGCATTCACCTGCACCATTTTCAAGTTATTAATCAAGTTCATCTGGTTTACTTACCAAAAATTTTAATTTTAATTTATGTAAGAATTCTTTCTTTAGCTTCCTTTTTTTTCTTTTTCTTTTCTTTTTTTTTTTTTAAGTTAGTCAGTTATATAAAATTTAAATTGATTCATTTATATGAAGTTATTTGTCGATTATGGCTAAAAGATAGTTTCACTCAGAACACATTTTCAAAAAATGCTTGTGCGCTTTCCAGTTAATCAAAATTATTGATCAAAAACTTTCGTCAAAAAATTTTACTATCTAATATAGTAATATATGATTCTTATTTAATTAATAAATAAAATTATTTTTTAAAACTTGAGATGAATTGATCAATTCATGATATCTAATGAATAAAATTAGTAATATTCTAATGAAAATCATAAATATATTAGACTACAAGACATTAAGCTTCATACTTCCCAAATTACCAAGCATAGGGTTGAAATGCATTCTCATAAGTTAAGGGTTGATGTACCATTGTCATCATCAAGCTATGCACTTCTCAACCCTTCAACCAAGACATTGATAATAACAAGCTAAATATCTTATTGCAACTTAAGCAACAACTGTTAAATAAACAATCAAGATAGCAATGTACATGTAAATAAATGAACATATGTTGAGGAAAAAGAAAAATAAAATTAATGTAAAACTAATACGCACATTTTTATACTCCATATCATTTTATATGTCTGATTTAGTTAAGGAAGTTGGACTCAAGTTATTTACAATTCAATTTTTATAACATTATTATATTGCAGTTAGTTTAGTGTATGTTAATTAATATATAAACTGTACTATATATATTTAGAAACTACATTAAAAATACTATTAAACACATAAAATAAAGTAATTTTAAAAATAAGAAGGATTGGGTTGATCAATAATATAATGGTAAATCGGTTAACACTACACCAATTGCAATCATGAAGTGGCTTCAACCCTTAGCTTCAACCAAGATATGGATTAGAAGCTAAATAAATGATTGAAAGCTAAGCAACAGCTGTTAATGGATAAAAAATCATGTCTTTACAAGCAAAATGCAGCTTATAAGGAAGCCAAAACCAACTTTGTTCACTTAAAGAGCTTTCAATATAATGGTCAATTCAAAAAACAGTCACCAAACTAAAGCCAGCGACTTAGGCATCATTTTCCTTTGGCTTATAGTGTGTGGTTTATTGATAAAACCAGTAAGCAATATAATGGGTGCCCAGTATTTCCTCAACAATTTTTGATATGTGCCAGAAAAGTACCCCTCTTTTAGGGAACACCAATTCCTAAAACCTAATCTGCATGCACCTTCATTATCTAATCTACATCATCATCATACTTGAGAACTAAGATTCACATGATTGTACCATGTATAATAAAAATATCTCCAACCAAAAATTTTCACAGGATTGCACCATATTGTGTAATTTGTGTTACTATTAACGAATTGATTGGCTTTAACTTGAGCTATCAATCTATCATATTTTGTATTTTAGTTTTATAAAAATAGCATTAAATTATTATAAATAAATTAGTATTTCATTAAATAATTTGAAAAAAAAAAAAGAGTGATCATATTAGATATGTTGTGATTTCACCTAGCCAAATTCAAGTAGTCAACTTGGTAATCACAAAGTTCTAAATTCAGCTCTCTATGAGAGCTAAAGCGCACTTTCGACCCATTAGATAAGTCAAACATCTAAAAACATAATAAGTGTCAATCAAAGTTATATCATTGATTTATGTCCCACTTTTTCTATGCTAATAAATGTATACATTTTGCTTTAAATGTTGTACACTTCAATGTTATTAGACAAAATTGTCCCTACTACATTCTTGTTATACACAACTATCCTTACACCGTTAGAACACCGTTATTTTTTAACTCCATCATTATTACCATACACCTATATCTATCATATCTTTTTCCTATTCTTTAATTATCATTTTATTAAAATCATTATATAATTAATTTAATTGTTGATTATATTTTAATTAAATTTTTATTAATGGTAAATCATATATGTGTGTATAAAATACATATATTATTTGTGTATATATAATTTGAATTATAAATTTAAATTATTTATATTTATTAATGTTTTAATATTGGGCATGAATTTTCGCGCATCGCGCGTACAAAATACTAGTTAAAGATATAAAGAGATTTCTCTTCAACCCTTTCTTTTTAACCCATCAGACTAGTATTATTCATGAATCGCTCAAGCATCATTTTAATTTATTTTTTTTTTATATTTTTTAAAAAAAGTTGGGTTGGACTTTTTTCCTAAAAATGTATACTTTGTCTCCGACATGGGAGATGAAGGCTATGTTTGGCAAACCTAGCTGAAAAGATAGCTGAAAGCTGAAAAGTAGCTAAAAACTGAAAAGCTATAAGCTCGAAGCTGAAATTTGAAGAGCTATTAAGCTGGCTGTTATGCTTAAAAGTGTTTGGTAAAATTAACTTTTTGATAAGCTGATAAATGTAAAAATACTAAAAAGGACATCTTCATACAATTTAAATAGTTTTAAATTTAAATAAGTTTATTTATATATTAAAATATAAAATAGTAAAATCAATATATTTTAATAAAAATATAAAGTAAGAACATATATTTGAAAACATATAAAGGAAAATAAAATGTTTATAATTCATAAGATTAGTTCATACAAAAATCAATGTTCAAACACAAATGTCAAATTGAAATTACAACCAAACATATTGAAGAGAAAAAGTCAAAAAGGTTTTAATTGGGAAGGGGTAAATGATGTCATTTCTTTAAAATAATAAGGTTAAAGATGGAAAAAAGTTAGGAAGCTACTAGCTTATTTTGAAACGTTACCTAAGATAGCGTTCAAAAATAAGCTCTTATTTTAAGCTACTAGCTTATTTTAGGAACATTACCAAACAGAGCTTATAGCTTATTAGTAGCTTAAAATAAGCTATAAGCTCCTAAATAAGCTCTGGCAAACAGAGCCGAAGAGCCTTTCTTCGTTTTCAATTGGAGATGAAGATTCGTCTTCGGCACTAGAGATGAAGACTTCTCATCATCTCCAGTTGGAGACAAAGATCCAATGCTGAATATGAAGACTTTTCTTCATCTCCGATACATGAGATGAAGAAAATAAACAATCGGTAAAAAAAAAAAATTAAAAGCAATAAAATAATCGATTTGGCCAGGTAACCCGTAGAACCGATCAATTTGGTTTAATTGTACGAATTTGACTTAGCTTGTTTGAAAAATTAATTACACATTTTTTCGAGTTAAATGATGAAATTGTATTTTTGTATATAATTGATGAGCAATTTTAAACATTTTAATTTTCTCATATTTATACTTGCACCTTTTTTATTTTACATGGTAAAGAAGGGTTGCCAGCCAACTAATGGGAAATTAAATAAGTTGGAGGAAGATTCATTGTACATATAAATGTGGTGAAACCTAACCATGGGTTTTCTGAGATTTGAATTAAAGCACACATGAAAATAGATGGAGTAGATAAACATCAGAAAGGACCACCCACTGCTCATCCCCTCAAATAACTACTTGTGCTTTATTACATTCTGTCAGCACCCTACCCCCTACCCCCTACCCCTACCCCTACCTAGTCCGGTTGGCATCCACTTACTCGTCCAATCATGTCCAATGAGGTCTCAGGGGCCATACCAGGTTTCCATGACATAATCATTCTTCAAACCTTAATTTCCAAACCTCAAGCTAAGATTATTACATTATTAATCTCAATTAGGTGGTACAAACAATTGACCAGTTGATCAATTAAAAAAAAAAGTTAAAAAAAGTTTTGCTTTACATATTAACACTCACAGGATGTAGGTGGGATTGGATTGATTTTTACTTGGAAAAAGATAAATGGAATTAACCGTATGGTAAGTACTAGTGTATAAACACCTTTTGGAAACTTATAAGTTGTGATTTACCATTTCCATCAAACTTCTAGAGTGGGGCATTTAGGATTGGGCAAATTATATTTCGGATGTTGATAAATGTTCATTTTTAATATATGGGATGTTCATTTTAAAGTAATACTTAAAAATGAATCTTCAAACAGTGAACAATATTCAGTATACTAAAAATGAATTTGTATATTAGTGATCCACGGTATGATGATTGGGATCCAATTCTTTTATTTTTTTAAAAATTAGAATTAGGTGGGTATGGAAGAGTGATAATATTTTTTTTGATAGATAAGTCATATTTTTCAGTTTCACCAGATTGTATCATGTGCCCCATGAACCTGTTCACAAACTCATAAGGATGTAAATCGAGTATATTTAGTTTTATGAGACACCAAATTGTGAAACAACTAGAATAATAATGGGAGTGGGTTCGAGCCGGTGTCCCGGTTTACACTCCCACATGGATGATGGGAGTGGGTTCGAGCTTCAATGGAGTCAACTGTTGACTCTTTGTGCTTCAGTAGGTTGAGAAAGTAGCTATGAACAGATACTACATTGTAACAGAGTCAGTAGTACTCAAAAAAAGAATAATAATACTGCAATTAGATTAATTCAACAATTTCAATTGAATTTTTGCAATTTGAGTTGTGAAATATTTCAATCACTCAGATAATATTTTGTCCAAACATCATCGTTTCAATAGCTTTTCCAAATGGGGTATTATAATTTAAACTATAGCCCAAAAAGTATTGGTGTATGCATATTTTATTTTTATTTATGCAACTTGAAACACAACTTTATCCACAAAGTGTAGTAAAAGAGTTTGGTTTGAATTTTGCCTTCATATTTCAGTTTCTGCACTACTGGATAATGGTTGCATTTTACGAAGTTAAGCACACAAGTCACAAGTACCTCATTGGGACATCCAAAAAAAAAATGTAAAGAATCTTAAACCATCCAACTCCAAGACAAAACAGACTCCGATCCCTCTCATCATATAGTAGTGCTAAGCTGGCAACAGCTCTAGGCCTTTCCACCTCTAGTTGTTCCCTTACCCAACCATAGTTAAAAAAGGGGGGTTTGGGTTTAGGGTCACAAGCATTATGCCCTTTCTTTTATAGCTTCCCATCTCCATTCCCCACTATATATACTTCCCACTTTAAACCCCCAAAGCCTCACACAACCAATCACACTTTCAAAAACCAGAGCCAAGAACCATAAAGACTCTGATTTCTACATATTTCTCAACAACCCATTCATCAAAAAACCTTAATTTTGCTGAAATGGGGGGTTTGGAGATTGGGTCTTCAAAGATGTGGGTAGTGTTGGCTACAATCTTGATGGGTTTTTGCATGGTTTGTCATGGTGGGAATTTCTACCAAGACTTTGACTTGACTTGGGGAGGGAACCGTGCCAAGATTTTTGGGAAAGGGCAGCTCCTTTCCTTGTCTCTTGACAGAGTTTCTGGGTCTGGGTTTCAGTCCAAGAAAGAGTATCTGTTTGGTAGGATTGATATGCAGCTCAAGCTTGTTGCTGGCAACTCTGCTGGCACTGTCACAGCATACTATGTATGTATTTTGCATTTTTACCTTCCCTCTTACTATTATATTCTAAAACAAAATTATACCCTGAATCCTTACTGAACTGGTTAATTATGGGTAATTTAAGCTGGTTTATTTTTTGTGGTTCTTTTAACGGCTAAGGCCACAAGACATGGATACTTACACTCGAAAGGGGTCGTGGGGTTTTCTCGTGATTAAAAAGAAATTAAAACTTGAATTGGTAACTGAAATTGATGTTTTTTTGATGAGCAGCTATCTTCTCAAGGGCCAACCCATGATGAAATTGATTTTGAGTTCTTGGGAAATGTGACTGGCCAACCTTACATTCTCCACACTAATGTCTTCACTCAAGGGAAAGGTGGCAGGGAGCAACAGTTCTACCTGTGGTTTGACCCTACCAAGAACTTCCACACATACTCCATCATTTGGAAGCCCCAACACATCATGTAAGCTACCAATTAATTAATTAAACACAATCTTAAATATATACCAATATATAATATAATATAAATCTCGAGACATAGCTCAGTGATCGATGGATTGGGTTAGTGTTGTAGTCCAACAAATACTCGGGTTTGAATCTCAATGGGAAGAATCTCATCTCTGAGGCAAAATAAAAAATAAAAAAAAATTCAAACCTGTTTCATTGAGACACATCCTACAATTTACTTATTCTCATAATCACAGGACACGGGATTAAGGGGTCATCGGGTTTACGGTTTTAAACCTATATAATATAATGCAAAATTATGGTTTTGCAGTTTCTTGGTGGATAACACCCCCATAAGAGTATTCAAGAATGGTGAATCAATTGGAGTGGCATTCCCCAAGAACCAGCCTATGAAGATATACTCAAGCCTGTGGAATGCTGATGACTGGGCCACAAGGGGAGGCTTAGTGAAGACTGATTGGTCCCATGCACCCTTCACAGCATATTACAGAAACTTCAATGCCCAGACATTTACAGCTTCCCAGTTTAATGATGGGAAATGGCAGAGCCAAGAGCTTGATGCCTATGGCAGAAGAAGGCTTAGATGGGTTCAGAAGAACTTCATGATTTACAATTATTGCACTGATTATAAACGTTTTCCTCAGGGCTTCCCTGCAGAGTGCAGACATTTCTGATCATTCCTCCTCAAAACAAAAACAAAAAACAGGGATGTATAATTGGGCTGGAGATTGTATCATAATTTGTGTTTGAAATTCTTTTGTTTTTGTTCCTAGTTTTACATATATTACTTGCCCTTGTAATAAAAAATGTCAAATAAATGGGATGCTTTGCACTTTGGGGCCCTGCTGTGTATCTATGATCTAAATAGTTGGTTTAAATATTTTTTTATACATTCACATTACGTTAGGCTAATCTTAAATTCTTAGAACTCCTATTCAATAATTGATAAAGAAGATAAATCACGAGTTGCTCAAGAAGTCTTCAATTTCTAAACTAAGAACTCCTAAAACTACTTAGGCTCCTAACTCCAAGATGTTGGTAGGGGTCGAATCCTCACCCTACCGCGAGAGTCGTGACTTATAGAGTTATAGTCAACTTGATCTAAAATTTTAAATATTTGCAATTGCCTCTCAACTTCACACAGGCCCACTAGATTTATTATTCTTTTCTTTCATTTTAACATTTTAATGGAGATACAAATTTGTGTAGTACAAAAGTTGAGCAAAGATTGACACAGTCCAGTATAAAGAACAAAAACCCATCAAACAATGCAAAAACAGATAATAGAAAAAAAAATTAAAATTGTGTTCCTTTGAAATACAAATTACAAATCAACCTCAATACCATGCATCATAAAGATATAGATGTCACAAAGAGCTAAAGTAAGTAGTTTCTTAAATCTGGCAGCTTAAAGAGCAGAGCAATTGAAGCTGCTTCTATCACCAATTAGCATTTTCATCTTGTTTCTGATGATCTGTACACGCAAATAAATAAACTCACATAGAAGCTCAGGAATTGCCGTTCCTCTTTCTTTTGTTATCTGTTGTGTTCTTGGCGGCGCTGGTTGACCTATCTGCTGTTGAGACTGAAAACGTCACCCTTGGCCGCTGCAAAGGCTGTAAATGATAAACATGGATAAGCAAGTAAGAAACTCATGCTTGCATGATCAACTAAAGAAATTTAAGCTTTAAAATGTGACTGGATAATTTAAAGAGGGACATTTTAGAACAAGCATTGGTACTAACTGTTATTCTGCAATGATAATGGAGCTCATCATTCATTTGGACGAGTCGTTCTTTTGCTAGTTGTTCTGCTTGCAGTGCTTTAGTGCGTGCTTCTTTAACCTGAAACAAATGCAATGGAATTATAAGAGATGATAACATCAATCTCAACTTTCTCCCTTGAGAGAGAGAGAGAGAGAACTTAGAAAACCATGGATCAAACCTCCTAGTATATCTCTTTGTTGAACTTAGATATTTGATGCCAAAGAAAAGAAAATAATTCTGTATTTAGCATTAATGTAAGAAGAAAACACTTGTGCAATTAAACCCAACAGAAATGAAAAAATGGGGAATTGTAAATTTAGCAAGTATCTAGTATCTCTGTATAAGTACCAGCAACTTTGATCACAGATGAACAAAAATTGTTGGCAAACCATTGTGTAGCCCAGCTACCATTATATAGGCTAGAAGTTCAAAAATTATGTCCTCCAACTGTTGTCACTTGAAAACATAAACTAAAAGATTTGGATCAGTTGGTTATAGAATAACCATAAATACAAGATCCTCTCTCTCCCTTTCTCTCAACAAGAAACAAATCATATTTGCAGCATCTCAAACTATGATGAAACATATGAAGGAGAAAGATAGTTAAATGTACAATGGCCATTAAGTAGTTATTGAGAGGGAATGCAATCATAAATAGAGCATGAAACAGGAAGACCTACAATGGTTGGAGACTCGGAGATAGTTCATGTAGCTTTACCTGAGTTGGTTCAAATGCAGCAAGATTATTCTTGTTAGATGCAGCATTCTCCAGCAACTTCCGAATGCCTGATAATTCCTTGATCAACTCAAGAGCAACTTCTTCAGCATCCTGCATCTGATGTTTTGAAAATTCAAATGCTCTTTCAGCATGCAAGCGGAATGACATACAATTCAGACAATCACACCGTCCTCTGCATCCTCTTGGGTTTCTCCTCAATACTCCTTTCATGGTACCCTCAGTTTGAGTAACTGAATGGTTTGAAGCCTGAACCTCAGATGGCTCTTTGTTGATAGTAACTGTTTGAATCATAGCTCCATAGTTGATATGGTTTTCCTCAGAATGCTTAGACTGTAGGGTTGCTAACTTGCAGTCCTTAATAAAAGTTTCAGCATGACCAACAGTATGAACTACTGGGAGATTGGATTCTTCAATAGGTGTTGAGCTTTCATCTGAAGTGCTCTCTTTAACTAGATTACCACTGCCTTCTTGACAATCTGCCTCCATCCGCACAGAAGACTCATTTAGAAGAGTTTCAGTAGGAACAACAGTATGAATTCCCGCAAAAGTAGAGGTGTTGGACTGCACATCATCTGAAACATCTCTTTCATCCACATGTTTGTTATCTTCATGGTAAACTGCTTGGATGTCCCCTAATTCACAATTAACTGTTTCAAGCTGTGAAATTTCTGGCACTTTGGGTAAAGATTCAGCATTAGCTATAGGACTTGAGGGAACTTCACCATTTTCCTTTCTATCATTGTTTGCAAGATCTGGCTTTAACTGTTTGGTAGTATCTGACAAAATATGTTCTATTTGAGGTGTCCCATCCATCTCGGAACTGTGTGAAATAATGGGCTCAGTAATGTCTTCCGATGGTGCAAGAATTGGCCTTTTTATGGCTGAATCACTAGTAGAACTTGACATGGCAACCGATAAATTTGAAGTATGGACTTCAGATGCATTGTTAGCTGTAGATGCTTGTGAGTTCGGTGGAATAGAATCTTTTGATTCTAAAGGCTGGTCTTTGTTATCTACAGGAAATTAGCATCACAAGTTTAGCTTGACAGCTAAAATGTTCAGATGGCTAGTTACATCTATATAGATAGTAATGTTATCTATGTGTATTAGAATGAAGGACATAAAGAACAAGAGGATTACCATTTGCAACATCCATCAGATATGGAAGCAGTCGTCTATACATAACTGAGCTTGGAGGTTTGAGAACCTTCTTTCTAGAACAAGGATTCAGAACCTATACAGACCAAATCATCTTAAATTAGGACGCATAGAAAGAGAGGTGAAGGAGTGGAGTGTGACTGCTATTCCCCAAAAATCTTTACCCAAGATAAAATAAGGCCTCTCTAAGCTCTAATGAAAGTAACGTGAACTTCAAATTGAACTGAAATTCACAGGATGACTGTCACTTACCATTTTGGTTTTCCAACTACTGCCATTTCTCTCAGAAGGATTCTGATAAGACTTCTTCGAGCTGGAGGCAATATTGCTTCTGCACCTTCCATTTGAGGGATTACCAAGAATATTATTCTCGATCTGCTTAGCACTTTGATCTGTGCTGGCCTTATAGTCATTTAAGTCAAATTTACTGAAGATGTCAGGATCAGGTGGTGTCATTGAAATGTTATCTCCCATTACATCATCAATTCCATTCGGAGTATTATCACGCATTGTGTCAACACTATGCAATCCACTATTGACCTCAGTTTGAGTCAAGTGAAGATTGCCACAGTTTTTCTCTGGTTGTTTGCCCGGAGAGCTGATACCAAGATTGTCAATTCCTCCTCTTGCTAAAGGTTTACTATCATCTGAATGTGCAACCGTAGGTTCATTTTTAGAAGCATCGCAGTTGCTATTGTCTGGCGAAGAATTAGGCTTCAGATTGTTCATATTCTGAACTTCGGGATTTAATCCTGTATCATCAAACTCAATTTCAGAAGCACCTGAATAATAGACAGATGTCAGCACTATTTGATAGCCTTCAAATTTACACACAATACTAATTATTAGTTCTATTATCCAATAATAATAATCAGTAAGGGCCAGAAAATTACAAGAATCATCTTTTTCTAAGCTCATCATAAATGGCAGCAATCTTCTATAGCTGAATGAGCTTGAAGTTTTAAATACCCTGCTTAACAAGCCTGGCTTCACAACCTACACAATCATTTGTTTTCCATTAGCATCTGGCCACCATCCTCTCAAGTCTCATCATTAGTTCAAATATACATACAAATAACTTATAAAGAACGCCATTGCTACTCTCTAACTAAAGATCAGTTCTAATAATTTAAAACAGCCAAAACCACAGTTAAGGAAGGAGCATATATAGTTCTCAAGGTGAAATTCAATCAAAAGGAAAATTCAATACCGCTTTATTTGTAGTGCTTGATTCATATGGGCGAATAAACTTGACTGGAGGCTGACCAGTTTCTCTTCCAGTGTCGCGGTTTTCAATTGCTTCTTTTGATGCTACCTTATTGGGTTCTTCATCGGTTCCAACTTTCCTTTCGAAACCATGGTTTTCTAAGCCCAAATCAGCTTCGCCGTTTTCAAAATCCCGTTTTAGATCCTCCAATACCATTCCAATAATCTCCGCACAGCCATTTCCAGAAGAATCTGGACTCGTGCTTTTCAAACCCAGCTCCGAGCTTTCGCCATTTTGTTCAATCACAGAGCTAGTAGAGAAAACCCTCCGGACTCGGAGGTTGCGTGAGCTGTCGTTGACATCCAAAGGAGCTTCTTCATGCTGCTGCAGATAAGGGTGTTTGCGCTTCTTGGGGCTTGGATGGAGCTTTTGGAAATTTTGGTAGCTGGGACTGGATCTAGTGGTGTCTAACCTGACCCGACCCGATCGATTTAGATGGGAATAGGTCTGAGACTTGCTGCGAGTGAACATGCCTTCCATTAATGCGTGTGGTTTGCTGCTCTTGAGGTCTTGCCTTTCCATGAATGGCTTTCTCGATCGTTCCCAAGCTTGGAGATTAGGGTTCGAAGAACTTGAATGGAGGGAAATGCATTGTAGAATTGGCGCGAGGGAGGCCCTGTGAAATTTATAGAGTCTACTTTCTGGCGGGAAATATTTAGCGCTTTATTTATTTATTTTAAACCTTAGGATGGTTTGGAGTTTATTACCAAAATAGTCCCTAGACTATTTGCGAAATTATTAATTTGGTCTTCAACAATCTTTCGTGACCAATTAAATCCCTCGATTTTGAAAAATTTAACTAATTTGATCCTCCGTTAAACCTGCGTTAAATAGGTACCAAATTGATAATTTTGTTATAGTCAAGGGACCAAATTGGTAATTAATTTTCACTAAAATGGTCCCTTGACTATAGCAAAATTACCAATTTGGTCCTGATTTAACTGATGTTTAACGACAAAATAAACGGAGGACCAAATTGGTTAAATTTTTCAAAATCGAGGAACTTAATTGAACACGAAAAATTATCGAGAACCAAATTGGTAATTTTGCAATAGTCGAGGGACTATTTCGGTAATAAGCTTGATGGTTTGGAAACTTGAAAAATTATTATTATTATTATTTTAGTGTTTGGATTGCAACTGAAATTGAAGTCAGCAAAAGATATCCATCCCGTCAAAGAAAAAATTACTCATTTTGACATAAATATCTTTCAATTTTTTTTTTTACTCGAAAGACATTTTTAAAATTTTTATCTCATGCTCAAATCTGATTCGCAGGAGGTCACCAATAGCATTATCCCCGTTGCTCCGTCCAAGCGATCAGATAGGCATCGTCGTGCTCCAAACAAATTTCAAGATTATTACTATGATGCCATAATCAAGAAAAGCTCATCACCTCATCCCCTACCAAAGGTAATAACCTTTGATGGCCTTGCTCCGTCACATAAGATCTTTTCTATGGCTGTTTTCTCAACTAATGAGCCAAAGACATATAATCAAGTTATCCGGCACGATCATTGGAAGAAAGCTATAAATGCATAAATTCAAGCTTTGCTGGACAAGAAAACATGAGAATTAACTAAATTGCCTACCAGGAAAACACCCATAGGTTATAAATGTGTTTACAAAATCAAGCTGAAAGCAGATGGCTCCGTGGAAAGATATAAGACACGGCTCGTAGCTAAAGGTTGGGAGTTGATTACATTAAAACCTTATCGTCAATTGCTAGAATAACTACAATCCGTACATTTCTAGTAGTTGCTTCTTCTCATGCCTGGAACACCCACCAACTAGATATTAACAATGCGTTTCTGCATGGTGATCTAATAGAAGAAGTGTACATGTTGCCTCTTGGCTTTCAAAGTGAGAAGCCAAATCAAGTTTGCCGACTACTTCGCTCCCTTTATGATCTCAAGCAAGCGAGCCGGTAGTGGAATGCCAAGTTAAGTGCTTCTTTGTCCAACTTGGGTTTTGATTATTCTAAATCTGATCAATCTTTGTTCACTAAAGGCCATAATGAGAAGTTCATAGCTTTGCTTGTTTACATCGACGACATACTAGTTACCCGTCTACATTTGTCTGATTAAAGAACTCAAACGGTTTCTTGATGATGCTTTCAAAATATAAGATTTGGGTGAACTAGGATATTTCCTAGGAATAGAGGCAAAGTTGGATGATTAGGTTTGAATTTGTGCCAAAGAAAATACGCTCGGGATATTTTAGCAGAATCAGGGTTTCTTGAAAGCAAGCCTGTTAACACTCCAATGGTACCGGGTTACCAACTAAGCTATAATGATGGAGAGATTATTGCTGATGCCGGAAGCTATAGAAGGCTTGTTGGACGCCTCCTCTACCTCACAGCTACGAGGCTGGATATCGCTTTTGTTGTCCAATAATTGAGCCAATTCGTAGATGCCCCAACTAACAAACACCTAAGTGCAGCTCACAGAGTATTGCGTTACATTAAGAACGCACCTGGGCAGGGGATATTCTACCCCAAAGGTGATTAGGCTGCTTGTTCGGAAACACGAAGGTCCATAACTGGGTTTTGCATCTTCCTCGGCTCTACCCTCATTTCTTGAAAATCAAAGAAGCAAGCAAGCCAATGTTTCCAGATCATCTTCCAAAGCGGAATACCGGGCTCTTGCTGCCATTGTGCGTGAAGTTCAATGGATAACATCCTTGCTTAAAGATTTACGAATATCATTGAAGAAACCAGCAGCTGTATTTTGCGACAATAAATCAGCGTGGCCATAGCCGAGAACCACGTTTTCCACGAAATTAAAGAACCAAACATATAGAGATAGATTGTCACATGGTTCGGGAGAAAGTGTCTCATTGATTAATCAAGCTTCTGTCCATTTCTTCACCAAGTCAGATTGCCGATGGTTTTACAAAACCTCTTCCAGTCACCTAGTTCCGATGGTTTTTGAATAATGAACAATTTCAGTTCCACCTAGAATCATTTTCCCTCTCTGTACACGTGCCATCTTCCATCAAACGACACCAATGTTGATTTTGTGATCTGGGGTAGTCACTCGACGGTCCAACATAACCGATCAAATCAATAAAATATATAAGTAATTTGGTAGTTTTTGTACATGTTGTTTTGCTGCTTTTTCCAGAGAGATGGAGCTCCCTTGTTTTTTTTCCTCAACTTTTGTAGTAGAAGAATATATGGTGAGTAGACCTATAAGGCTACAATAATGGGGTATTTATGGGCAAATAAATGGGATTTATGGAACCCAATTTTTATTGGGAAGGCCCTGTAGTTACATCTGAGCCGTTGATCAAATCTAGATCAACAATCAAAATCAATAAAAATTTACAACCAAAAAAAAACGCGCATGAAAGGAAGAAACACAAGTTAAAAATAGAAACATGCACCTAAGGTTTAGAACATTGCACCTTAACTGTTAAAATAAATTTTTATTGACTCCAATTTTTCACTATCTCCCAAAAACTCAAAAAATAATTTTCAGATATCATTTTTTGAATTTCAAAGACTCCCTTAGTTAACTGCCGCTGCATTTATGCTTTACTACCTTGCCCTAGGTTATTGCCTAGTTCATTTATCACCCTCTGTTGGTCGTTGTGTTTTTCATTCTTTGCTTTTACTTTTCCCTCACCTACTACACTACTACATGCTTTAAATCGTTTGGCCCAGGATTTCTCTCGTTAATCTTTCTTCCTTCCCAATTTCTCTTGTTAATCTTTGTCTCAAGGGAGGAGGTTTCTCTGTTCCGAGCTTTTCCTTTTCTACCCCAATTCAAGCGCTGTGTGTTTTTCTCTTTGTCTGCTCCCGGATCTGATATGGCGTCCACCAGTGGTGGTAAGGAGCCTATTCAGTATCCACGATGAAGATGACGTGGCCACTCCAACGAAGATGAGATATAATTTGACTGGTTGATGTAATCATGTATAGTTAGTGGAAATTAGTGTTTTGGGACCGACCAAAAAATATGGATTTGGGTTTTGTTACGTAAGGGACTGTGGTTGTGAATTATGGTACACAGTGCTATGTGGATCACGGTTCAAAACGACGTGACTGAATTTTATGAGTTAGAATAATTTACGTGATGTGTTAGAATAATGAAATTTTTGTAATAAGATAATGCACATTATGTGTTAGAATAATATACTTTATGTGTTAGAATAATATATATTATGAGTTTAAATAATGAAACTTTTTGAATAATATAATATATATTATGTGTTAGAATAATGTATATTGCAGCGAATCGCGTAAAAAAATTTATTCTAAATAAAGTCGTTTTTGGACCCTGGTCAATTGTGTGGACCGACTATTGAATCAATTATTAGTGTTCTAGTTTTCTCAGACTTCCAACTAACGTCATCACTAACGTAATTATTCTTGTCTTTCCTTAGCGCTGGACATGTATATATAAACACCCAGACCCTACTTTCCTTACATTAAAATTACACCTGACACCAGACATTAATATTTCATCACCATTATAGAATCATACACCTCACTCTACTCAAGGACCCAACAATGGAGGACTGCCATGTTCTTCTGGTCATCTTCCCAGGCCAAGGCCACATTAATCCCTCTTTACAATTCGCTAAACGTCTTGTCAATCTGGGAGCCAAGGTCACCTTATCAACAGGCTTCTCCGCTATGAATCACATGTCCAGGCCGCAAATACCAGGCCTAGACTTCGCCCCCTTCTCCGACGGCTACGATGCCGGATTAAAACCCGACGACTTGAACGACTTCTGGGCTTCCATGAAGACCAGGGGCTCCGACGCCCTGGCCAAGCTTATCACGGCCAGGAAGGAGGAAGGCAGGCCCTTCACGCGCCTCATCTACACCACAGTCATGGCTTGGGCCGGGGTGGTGGCGCGTGGCCTCCACGTGCCGGCGACGTTGCTCTGGATCCAACCCGCCACGGTTTTGGACATTTACTATCATTACTTCACGGAGTATGGGGATTTGTTCAGGAATTGTTCTGGGGATCAAGTGGTGGAGGTTCCAGGAGTGCCGTGTTTGGCTGTCAGGGATTTCCCTTCTTTTCTGTTCTCCACTGAGACAAATGTTAATTATGATTTGGATTGGGCTATAGAAGCGATGAGGGATCAGATTGAGGAGATTAACGTTGAAGAGAACCCCAAAGTTCTAGTGAACACTTTTGATGCCTTGGAGTTTGATGCTCTGAGGGCTATAAAGAAGGTGAGAATGGTTGGGATTGGGCCTTTGATTCCTTCTGCTTATTTGGATGGGAAAGACCCTTCTGATACTGCGTTTGGGGGAGACTTGAGACAAAACTCAAACGACTATGTTGAATGGTTAGATTCCCAGCCCAAGAGTTCTGTGGTTTACTTAGCATTTGGTAGCTACGCTGATGTTCCAAACACAATCCTAGAAGAGATTGCTCAAGGACTTGTGAATAGTAAACTCCCATTTTTGTGGGTGTTGAGAGAGACATATAAGGGGGAAAAGCCCGAGGAAAAGTTGAGGTGCAAAGAGGAGTTGGAGGGGCAAGGGAAGATAGTGCGTTGGTGCGCGCAAGTAGAAGTTCTGCAACACCCGTCTATCGGGTGTTTCCTGACTCACTGCGGGTGGAATTCGACGCTGGAAAGTCTGGCTTCTGGAGTGCCGCTCGTGGCTTGTCCGCTATGGAACGACCAGTTTTCGAATGCTAAACTCATTCAAGATGTTTGGAAGATGGGGGTGAGAGTGAGTGGTAATGAAGAAGGGGTTGTCACAGCTGATGAGTACAAGAGGTGCATAGAGTGTGTAATGGGAGGAGGGGAAAAGGGAGAGGAATTGAGAAAGAATGCTAAAAAATGGAAAGATTTGGCTAAGGCTGCAATGAAGGAGGATGGATCCTCATATTTGAATCTCAAGGCATATATGGATGAAATGCTTACTTTGAAGTCCATAAATTAGTATTGGGATCAATAATATAATCTTTCAAGTAGTTTTGTTTTGAAATATAGCAATATATTTGCTTTTTAATTAATCAATTTTTTTTTCTTACAAGTGAAAACATTGTGGAAATTTTATATTAAATTAAGTTAGTTATTAATTTAGTCAAAAAGAATACTTATTAATTAAGGACTAATAGTGATGTAACATAAGATGTCAATTTGGAATTGATGGGAGTGCAGTGTAATGTGATTATGTAAATTGTATGGAATGAGACTTTTACATACATAAGGTTGTCTTCTAGGAATGGTGTGTGGTAAAGAGTGGAAAACAAGTTAAGCACTAGTTAGGTAAGTAATGTATGTACTGTGTAGGTAGAATCTAATCCAAGCACGTGTAATGATGAGCAAGAGTAAGCAAACATAGAAGAAGTAATTAAATAAGAAAATTTACAAGGGGACAAATATGCAAGATAAAGATGCCAAACTTTGCCAAAGGTGTCTTGGGATGGGACCATGCAATGACTTAGCAGGGTCAGGGGAGATGCAACAACGGTGCCACTAGTATCCTCATAGTCATTATTGTACAAATTAAAAAGAAAAAGATGAAAATAAATTTAAAGTTAATAAAAATGTATAAAGAAGAAAAAATATGGATGTGTTTGCATGCATATTGATACATGCACCTTGGTTCACGATGTAACTGTTATTCGTGAGACATGTAATACACGGTCATAGTGGTGGAGCATTTATTAGTCTTTAAAATTTTGAAAATACTTAAACAAATTTAAAAAAAAAAAAAATACACTGACGCCTAGGCGCCGATTAATCATCATTTAGGCGTCCTAGGCACTAGGCGCCCCCCGAGCACCCAAGGAGCGCCTAGCAATTTTTTTAACCATGGGTCTAGTCAAGATCAATAGCCAAGAATGAAGGATTTGTTTTTTTTTTTTTTTGTTTTTTTTTTGTTTTATTATTTAAAAAAAAAAGTGATGACAATTTCATAATTTGTTGTGTTTCTGCATTTGTTCAAATTCTTGAAAGCACAACAATATGAACTCAAAGGCACAACAATGTGCACTCAAAGGAACAACAATGTGCACTAGAAGTAGATCTGGCAATTCGTGTATACAGATTCGTTTACAGGTCAACACAATAACGAACACGAACACGGACACGACACGTTAAGGTTAACGTGTTCAAATTTTTAATACGGACATGATTTGTTAACATGTTAAACGTATTGACACAATAGACACGTTTTGTTAACAGGTTTCGGGTCGTATCGACACGATATAACACAAAACGCGTTTAAACCCGCTAAACCTATTAATATATTTATAAAAAAATAATTACAGTTTAAAATTAAGTTATATAAAAAAGAAATAAAATCCACGTACAATTCAATCCATCAAACGAATTAAAAAAAATATTCAATTTATAACATTCATAAAATAATAAAATAACATCCAAAAATAATAATTAAAGAAGTCTATACTAGTTTTTAGAATAAAATTGGACACAATAAAAATTCAAATTTCAAATTGCTGAACATCAATAATTAGGGTAGGATTTTGGCCTAATGTAGAAAATTAATCCTTAGTCATGTTCATGATATCTTCTGTAATCTCATTTACGACAATGGTTCGATCTTAGCGGGTTATAAACTGGTTTGTGCAAACGGGTTAACACATGATAATATTAACGAGTTAAACATGTTCTTAATAGGTTTAACGAATTGACCCGTTAAGAAATGAAACATAACGGGTTCTTAAATGGTCAACCCATTAACAACCCGGGGCACGTTAAGACTAAACACTAACCTGTTATTTTCGTGTCCGGTCTTGTGTCGTATTAACGGATTGTGTTCATAATTGTCAAGTCTAACTAGAAGGAATACCAATGTGTACTCAAAGGCATAACAGTGTGCAATTTAAGGCACAACGGCACAATAATGTGCACTCCAAGTCACAACATTTAGTAGGTTCTATAACATCTTGTACCACATTTCATTCCCAAAATAAATATATTCTATGTAGATTTGCATTCTGTTCAAACCCTTGAAAGCACAACAATATGCACCTGAATGCACAAAAGTGTGCACTTGAATGAACAATAATGTGCACTCGAAGGCACAACAATGTGCACTTGAAGGCACAACAATGTGCACTTGTAGGCGTAATAATGTGTACTCGAAGGTGAAAAATTAGAATGTGATTCTCCGTGAAAAATGAAAATTGATTGTCCCAAATAATATGATATGTTGATTCAACTTCCAAACCAAAGGCGAATACGTGTAGAACGAAGAAGTGTTTATTATATCTAATGTGATAAATACACTCGGGTTTTTAATACGTCTACGTATAGCCTACGAAATAGGTATTTGAGCTCGGGTAATTTAGATAGTGAGTTAGAGGTTTCCGAGCTAAGATGTATCATTAGTGAAAAAGTCCAAAAGTCTCCCAAAGTACCTTTCAATGCGCTATTTATAGGGATAGAGTAGAACACATGCTGGGCGTTTGGCATGTCCACCACGTGTTCCACATGCACTGGTGCGGTCAGCGGCACTTCCAATAGGTACATGAGGGTGATGATTTTTGACAAGTCTAATTACGATGTGGTCGGATAGAGCGATAACAGAGGTATTTGTCCTCTAGCATAGGAAACATTCTATTAGGGATACCCGTCCAAGTGTTAAGGTCGAGACTGAGTTTAGGGTATGCTATACAACAACCAATAATCTTAATCGAATTTAGTCTTTTCAATACTTAAATTTCTAATGAAATTTGTGAATTGAACAAATCAAAATTCACAAAAAATTTGTGAGAGTAATTGTTTTAATAACACTGAAGTTGAATAACCTCATTTTTTGGTATCATAATTGCTTCAATTACACATTACACATAAATGTATAATGATTGCCTCCGCCCCTTATCCTACCCTACTATAGGTATAATTTAGAAACTATAAATTGTCACTTTTCCAAAATTTGATGTTGAGATTTATAGTTTATGATATGAATTGGATAATTTTCCCAATGAAAAATTGAAGAAATTAGTGATGTATTTTTGAAAGAACAGAAAACATTTTTGATTTTTATCCCCATCCCGGTTAACCATTAACTAATTAACCGCTAGCATTCCAGTAAAATCCCATCTTTTAGTCCTCCGATCCATGTCAAAAAAATGTTCGTGTTTTGCGCTAATAATCTTGGTTAGCCGTTAATTTCTGGCATTGTTCTGGTATATATGTATATGAACTTCAATTCAATTTATATTTGACAATTGACAGCGTTCCCGGCCTGGTCATATCCACTAGCACAATGGAAGAAAAATGTCATGTTCTTCTGGCGGTCTTTCCAGCCCAAGGCCAACTTAATCCTTCTCTACAATTTGCCAAACGTCTCGTCAAAATGGGGGTTAAAGTCACCTTTTCCACAAGCTCGTCCGCCATTAATAGCATGTCTAACCGGCCGGAAATACAAGGCCTGGAATTGGCTCCATATTCCGACGGCTTCGACGGCCAATTCCAAGGCGTGAGCGTAAACGACTTCTGGGCTTCCGTCAAGACTAAAGGGACCGACGCCCTGGCCGACCTTATCGCCGCCAAGAACAACGAAGCCAAACCCTTCACCCGAATTATCTACACCACGGCCATGGCGTGGGCCGGGCTGGTCGCCCGGAGGTTTCAGCTTCCCTTTACTTTGCTTTGGATCCAACCCGCCCGTAGGTGCAAGGAGGAGTTGGAGACAAGGCCAGATTTTAGGGGGTGCAAGATGTGCAACCGCAACGGGCCCCAAAATTTTGGGGCCCCTAGTCCAGTCTTTCTCAATAGTTAGTATATGTATTTGTGTTTATATTGGCTCAAAATTAGGTTTTCATGACTGATTTAAATTTTACTACGTATTATTCAAAAAGAAATTCTACTCCGTAATATTCACGCGAATCACTTCTTCAATTCGCAGTTTATTTTTACTTTGATAGGACCTCACTTATTTACTAGCACAGGGCCACGCAAATCAAAAAATCGGCCATGATTGAAGAAGCAAGGGAAGATAGTGCATTGGTGCGGACAAGTGGAAGTTTTGCAACACCCGTCTGTAGGGTGTTTCTTCACTCACTGCGGATGGAATTCAATGCTCGAATGCCTGACTTCTGGAGTGCCGGTCGTGGCGTGTCCTGTATGGAATGACCAGCTTTCTAATGCTAAGCTCGTTCAAGATGTGTGGAAGTCCGGGGTGAGAGTGGGTGTTAATGAAGAAGGGGTTGTCACTGCTGATGAGTTCAAGAGGTGCATAGAATGTGTGATGGGAGGAGGGGAAAATGGAGAGGAATTGAGAAAGAATGCTAAGAAATGGAAAGATTTGGCTAAGGCTGCAACTAAGGAGGATGGATCCTCATATTTGAATCTCAAGGCATATATAGATGAAATGCTCCGCAGCCCATAAATTAGCAATACAATTCGATTGGATCAGAAACTTAATTATGAGCATCCGATAAATATAAGTCACAACAGTAGGGAGTGAAGAAAATTTACATTTTAAATTGAGCCATAGCCAAGGACCTTGTGGTCTAGTGGCATCAAACCCTTCCCTTTATATGAAAGGTGGTGGGTTTGAGCCTTAGTGGAGGCAATACAATCTCTTGTGCTTCAATAGGTTGAGAAAGTAGTTATGAACAAAAAAATTTACTTTTTAAATTTATCAATTTGTAGTTTGAAATTTACTCACTCTTTTTTTTTTTTTTTTGAAGTAAAATTTACTCACTTTTTTTTAAGACATGCATTTATCAAAAATTTTACCTAACTACCTGAGAGTTTGTGCACCACACTAGGAAGACAAAGTGTGACATAGGGATGTCAATTCAACTCGCCCCGACGGGGGCAGGTTCGGGGAATTAATTCGGGGAACGGGGGCGGGGACGGGGAGAAATCCCCAATCCCCGCCGGGGACGGGGACGGGGAATGTGATCCCCGTCCCGATCCCGACCCCGTTCCCCGTCCCGTCCCCGATTCCCCGAAAATATTTATATTATATTATATTATATTATAATATATATATATATATATATATATATATATATATATATATATATATATATATATATATATATATATATATATATATTAATATGTAAAAGTATATATGAAAATAAAACCCTAGAAAGGAAATTAATTTACTAATCTCGCGCCGCTCTCGCATCTCTGCCTCTCCGCTCTACTCTCTACTCTCTGCCGTCTTTCTGTGATCTGCGCCTCTGCCCTTACCGTCTCGCCGCCGGTCGTCTAGCCTCACCGCCCAGCCGCGACTGCTCACCCTCGACAGCAACCACCGAGCCTCACTGCCTCACCTCCCAGCCGCTACGTCTCTCTGCCGGCCCCTACTGCTCACCGTCGATGGCGACCCCATAGCTACTAGAGAGGGACTTGGTCGAATGATTGTTAAGCACGAGTATTCACTCAATATGGTTGAGCATTCCGGTTTTAGGGAGTTCATGCAACTTGCTCAACCTTTGTTCAAGGTGCCTAGTCGGAATACAATTAGAGCGGATATTCTAAAGCAGTATGAGGGTCAAAAGACCACACTTGTTGAGTCTATGAATAGAAGCGCAAGTAGGGTTGCATTGACGACGGATATGTGGACTTCATCTAATGGAAAGAAGGGGTACATGGCTATTTTGTGGACAACAATTGGAGTCTACACAATTTAATTTTGAGGTATGTACACTTTATGAAATTATTTATCTTGCAAGTTGATTACTTATTGTGAAATTTTTTATTGTGTATTTATGTTAGGTTTATTATGTATTTATGTTAGGTTTATTTATGTCCCGGATCCACATACAGCATCGGCTCTTTCAAAAGAAATGTTGAAATGTGTTTAAGATTGGAATCTTGAGAGAAAGTTGTCTGCGGTAACTGTTGATAATTGTTCAACTAATGATGCTTTAATAAATAACATGTTGTCCAAACTTAATCGTAAGCATCTTTTATTTGGGGGAAAATTTTTCCATATGCGTTGTTGTGCACATATCTTGAATTTGATAGTGCAAGATGGGCTAAAAGTTATGGGGAATGGATTGGAAAGAGTTAGAGATAGTGTTGGTTTTTGGTTAGCTTCGCCAAAAAGACAACAACTATTTAAAGAAAGTGCAACACATTTGGGCATAGAATACTCAAAATAGTTAGTTCAGGATTGTAAGACTCGATGGAATTCTACTTATTTGATGCTTTCTGTTGCATTGCAATACAAAGATGTTTTTTACCGTTTGGAACAACAAGAGTCTTCTTTTGTTTGTGCACCATTTGAACAAGATTGGGAGTTAGCTGAGAACATTTGTGATAAATTGGAAGTCTTTTATAAAGCATCAAATGTATTCTCTGGAAGAAAATATCCAACTTCAAATGTTTTCTTCCTATTGATGTCTGAGATTAAGGTTAATTTGTGCGATTGGGTTGAGTCAACTGATTTGGTGATAGCAAATATGGCTAAGAGTATGCTTGCAAAGTTTGATAAATATTGGGAAGTGGTGCATGGGATTCTAGCTGTAGCTAATGTTCTTGATCCAAGGTATAAGTTAGGAGTTGTTCAGTTCTTCTTTCAAACATTTTATGGAGATAAAGCTGCATCAGAAATTGAGAAGGTTAAGACATATTGCAATGATTTGTGCCGTGACTATGAGTGTTCTTCAATAGCAACATCTTCAAGTAAACACGTTCAATATGTTGTTGGAGGGGAGAATTTGACTAAGGGTGACCCAGTTAGGGATAAATTGAAAACCTTTATGGAAAGTGCAACACATTTGGCTGAGACATCAGAGTTGGACTTGTATTTAGAGGCTAAGAAGTCACCATTTGATGATGATTTGGATGTTTTATCATGGTGGCAAACTGAAGGAAAGAAATATCCAACTTTGAGTAAGGTTGCAAAGGATTTATTAGCTATTCCCGTTTCTACCGTTGCTTCAGAATCTGCTTTCAGTACTGGTGGTAGATTGCTGTCGGCTCATCGTAGTAGACTTCATCCAGATATTTTGGAGGCACTTATGTGTTCTCAAAGTTGGTCGCTTGAAAGTAAGAAATTTTATTTCAACGAATTATTTTTAATTGATTATTCATTACTTATTTACTTTACCATTCTAAAATAATATTTGTAGGTTCGGAAGATTATGAAATTGATGAAGATTTATTCCTTCCTCAACAATTAGAAGCTTAGAGGTATTTATTAAATTATGTTGTTTAAAAGTTTAACTAATTATATATATCAAGTTATTATTCAAATTATTATTATTTTTAAGGTTATTACCGAAGAGTTACTACTTCAACGCTAGCCTTGAGAAGTGAGAAATGGAGATTGAAGATCATTTGTTTTGTTACGTACTTGTATTTGGACTTTTTTGTTATGTATTGGACGTTGCACTTTGAACTTTGAAGAAGTTTGAAACAATTTTAAGTGTTTGAAGTTGGATATTTTAATGTTATTTGTTTGAAAGTTGAAAATGTTTCTTTTAGTTTTATTAATCTATAGTTTTAGACTTTGAAAGGTAAATATTATTTTATTTTTCAAATAGACAGAATTCAAAAAAATCCCCGCGGGGATTCCCCATCCCCGAAAAATCCCCGCCGGGGAACGGGGCGGGGACGGGGAACGGGGTGACACTTCGGGGACGGGGACGGGGACCCCTTCCCCCGCCCCCGCCCCGCCCCGTTGACATCCCTACTGTGACATGCTTAACATTGCGACCATCCAGGTATTAGAATCACGATTTACCTACTTGGTCAATTCTTTCGTGATAGAAATAATATTTTTAGTATATCAATAGTGATTGTAATATAAATTTAGTATTTCAATTATTTGCAATGTAGATTTCGTATTTAAATATTTAGGGAAGTTTTAGATTTGGTATGATCGATCATTGAGTTTTTAACAAAATGCTAATGTCATACCAAATTTGTCACATGACTAATAAGAATCTAGAGGTTAAATAATAGTGTGAATAATTGACAAAGTAAATCCATACCACTATGACACTATATGATGAGTTAAAAATGCCATTTTCTCATAATATTATTTGCACACAAAATTTACTACACATGTTTACACATTTATGTAATTTTACAATTATTAATATTCATTACATACTTGTAAAGTTGTGAACTCCATCAAAAATTAATTAAATTGAGAATAAATGTCAAATAAATTCTCAAAATTTCCTTAAAAAATTCATTTGAACTCTCAAACTCAAAAAAAAAAAAAAAAACAAAGAAAAATACAAACAAACAAACACAATTTAAATAAATATTTGAATTTATTAAAAAAAAAGAAGGAAAACATGATTAAATTGCCCTTAAGTCAAACAAATAATGCAATTGAGCCCCTAAAAAAGGACTCCATTCAAATCTCCTAAACTTGCTAAAATGTTCAATTGAGTTATAAATACACCTATTTAGCGAGTTAGTGCTCCCTTTTTTAATTTTTTGCTTTTTAAAGATTTTTTTACTCTTTATTTTAAAATTTTTTTATTTCAATTTTTTGTACTCTGTATTTTTTTTTAATTAATACATCCATACTCAGTGGTTGTACTGCGATAGTCATGACTATCCAAAAATAATGGTCATGAGCCCATCACCGTCTAGGACAAGTGGACAACCATGCTTGTCTAAAAAACAATTATTTATTTTTGACAACGTACCATAACCAGCTTAGTTGGTGTGAGTGGTTGTGCACTCTTTACTAGTACAAAAAATACTTTTAACGTTAGTTATTTAGACCATACGACGTTGGTTAAAATTATATGTTCTTCAAAAAGACGTTATAAATAAATGATACAATGTCAGTTAAAAAACTGTCGTTGTATATTATTTTTAAATATTTAAAATACATACAACATCGATTTTTTAATCAAATAATCGATGTCGTGAATTAATTAAATTTAACAAAATACTAGAAATAATAATATACGCCGCCGTTGTTTAAGAAAACTGACATCGTATAGTTTAATTTTTTTTAAAAAAAATATCCCTTACAATGTCAGTAATTAATAAATAATTGACGTTGTATATTTTTTTTAATACTTTAAATGTACAATAACATATCACATCAGTTTTTTTTACAAAAAACTAACATGGTATGCCATTTTTTTGAAAAAAATTATTTCCATACGAAGTCGATTTTTTGACAAAATCGAAGTTGTATATTTATTTTTAAATTTTTTAAATATAAACATATCACTTCAGTTTTTGTAAAAAAATCGATGTGATATATTTATTTTTTTGAATATTAATTTATATTTACCAATTTATATGCAAAACTTGCTCAAATCTATAAATCACAACCACGTACAAAGCCTGCATAATTTTATATTTATAGTCTCACAATTAATAATTTAATAAATCTCACAATTGATACTAATTAATAATAACAATTTAAAACAAAAATTATCAACATCAATTATTTCACATACTAAACAAGCAGGTTTCAGAACCATTTAAAAAAAAAACATAGGCCAAGTGGCCTAATAGCCTGTGGCCAGCCGGCTACTGCTCACGCCTCACTAGCATAGCCCAGTGGCCTACTGGCCACTGCCAGTAAACTGGCTCAATGGCCAGGCTCACCTCTCACGCTTGGCTTTTGCCCCAGGCCAGTGATTCAATTCAAATGAATTGAATCCTTTCTATCTTAGAATTTTTTTAAAAAAGAAAACATTAAAATTAAAAATAAATACGGTTAGAACTGGCGGATCTAACCGGAACTGCCGGTTCATGAATCGGAACCGGAACCTTAATATAAGGTTTCGGGCTCGATTTGCAATATGTTGGAATCGTGAACCGCGTGTTCGGAACTGGAACCAAACCGTGGTCACGGTTACTATAAATTTATTAATCTCTTGTTGATTGTAGCTCAATCTACTAAATCTGTTTAACCTCTACAAAGTTGAAAATAAATAAATAATCAATAAGCTAGTATTTTTTTAAATTTGAAGAAGAAATGAATTTTATTAAATTACTTGCCTTATCTATTCTTTTGTATGCTTGGGTGGATGGAAATAATTTTTAATATGAATTTCATCACATAAAATCTGCATTCGGTACTTCCAACTTATTTGGCACACTGTTGGAGGATACAGTAGCTAAGCAAGAAATAGCCAGGGGTTTTTATGTACATACACATTAATTTTGTTTGTTAGCTTTCTTCCCTTCCGTCATCATATATATATCTATATACACACTGTACTTCTTCCTTCTTCACACTGTAAGCTCTCATTCTCAATATTAATACAGCAGAGTTCCATCTTCCTTTGTTCACTGTGTGTATATTCCAACATGGTATCAGAGCTCGCCGATGAGGGAGCTATGCCGCTTCCGGCACCGGCGAGTCACGCTGAGTTGCGCTGCGTTCGTCTCTAACGATAGATCCGTAGAGGATCGTCACTCCGCAGAGGAGTAACATGATCGAAGTAGGATTTTCTTCGAATTTCCTCGTTCAATTTGTTGTTTCTACAGTTCAGCGAAGATAGGAGCGCAGTGCTCTTCTTCCAATCAAGCATTTCACGGAGCGTGAAGATTTTGAGTAAAGTGCTCGTTAGTTCATGGAGCAGAGTGCTCGTTACTCATTTGAATCAAAGTTCGCGGAGCGGATTCGCGAAAAGGATGAGCGCAGAGCTCGTCGATCCTTCATCAGTAGCAGTTCCTGGAGCAGATCCAAGGAAGGCACGAGCACAGTGCTCGTTGATCAGTCAAGTATCATTAATTCACTTTACTATCTCCTCTTGCTTTGCAATGGCGAGAGTTTGCATCGGGAGATCGCTGACGATTCCTATTCAGAATTCGGCTATGGTTATCCGATCGTAGTTTGTGAATTTTGATGTAGCTGTCTCGACACAGCTGTCGAACGTTCACTTCAATTCCAACAGAAAAGAGGCCTTAGAGTAGCCGAGGAAAGGCTGGCGTCGCCGAATCGGCGAGTTCGCCAACCTCTGTGATCGTTGTGCCTCTGTTCATAAGGAGGGCAAGTTCTGTGAAATATTTCACTTAAATGTTTTTGGTTGGAGGTCGTGTGAGTCTTATCGGAAGCAAATACATTGTGAATGCATATTATCCTTCCATACAATTGTACTGTTGAATGCATGAGGAATTGAATGTATAATATGTGCAAGGAAGAGTTGTATTTTGACGCCAAATCTTGCATGGCCACCTCTTGATTTTTTTTCCTCTGTAAGCTCATCAGCAAGCTGAAGGAATTAAAGATTCCAGAAGTTGGAATCCAATAGCTGGTTCTTGTCCAGGGGGCGTCAGGTCCAGTGCCTTAACTCTCCTTTCATTGGCCAGCAGCTTCAAGCATTAGTAATTAAAGGCAGCTTGATATTGGACGTTCTTGTTGGATGCAGTGCTCTTGATATATACAGTAAAATGAGCATTAAAGAAATTGCAGATAAGGTGTTTTAGGAAATGCCGAATAGAAATATTGCTACGTGGAATGCATGTATTTCCAATGCTGTAATCAACGGAAGACATAATGATGTAGTTAAAAGGATGCAGTTGCGTGGGAATGTGATTTGAGGTGATTATGATTTGGATATTTTCGTTCTAAATGGATTAATTGACGTTTATGACAAGTGTCATGATGTGAAGTCATCTGAGTCAGTTTTTTACAGCATGGATAAACGCAATGGTGCTTCTTGGTGCTCACTGCTAGTAGTCTATGAGCAGAATGACTTGAGGGAAGAGAACGATGAAATCGATGTTGTTGCCGAGGCTTTGCATAAGTGTGGTAAGATATCTTCTAACCTGAAGAGAGAGTTGTATGGATCAACTCCAAGTTGCAACCATTGTTTGCTCAACCACCACATCATTCACTTCACCACTGGTGGTTTTGAGGCTGGTGTTTCCAAAGATGGACAGACCAGAGAGCATGCTTTGCTTGCTTTCACCCTTGGTGTGAGGCAAATAATTTGCTGCTGTAACAAGATGGTTGTCACCACTAGAGGAATTGAGAAGACCACAAAAGCTTTAGTGTCTGAGCTGAAAAACTTGTCAAAAGAGGTGGAAGACAGTGACCCAGCAATGTGGCTGTAGTGAGTGCTGTGAACAACTATGAAGTGGGAAGTATGATTGCTGAAGCCATGAGCACAATTGGTAGGAAGGGAGTTGTGACTCTAGAAGAGGGGAAAAGTGCTGAAAACAATCTATATGTTGTAGAAAGAATGCAATTTGATAGAGTTTTGAGAATGATGAGAAGAAGGTTTAAGCAGATATTGTTAATGTTCAAGCTGGAGAAGCATATTATTCGTCTCACTTTCACTCTAAGTTGGGCATACAAAACTTGCATGCTCCAGCTTACGGGGGGGTGGGGGGGTGGGGTGTTGGAGGATACAATAGCTAAGCAAGAAATAGCCAGGGATTTTTATGTACATACGCATTAATTTTGTTTGTTGACTTTCTTCGCTTCCGTCATATATATATATATATATACACACACACATTGTACTTCTTCCTTCTTCACATTGTAAGCTCTCATTCTCAATATCAATACAGCAGAGTTCCATCTTCCTTTGCTCACTGTGTGTATATTCCAACACACACTACATTTGAATTAAAATACAATTAAGAATTTTTTTAAATAAATTATGCCTTGCATGCACGTACATGTGATGGCATGTAATCCTAGATGCTAAAGTGATCAGTATGACAAAGTATTTAATGCATGTGACGATCCAGATAAGTATGCACAAGTAAAAATATAAGCAAGTAAATAAATGGATACAGAGATTTATAGTGGTTCAGAGGTGGTGTAATCCTCCTAAGCCACTCTTCTCCTTTCACTCCAATGAGGGATTTCACTATCTTCAATCGCCCAGATAGAATAGTGACCAATTGCCCTTCTAGCACTTCTACAACTCCGAGTGTCTCGCACAAAGCTACACTCAATCCCTAGCGCCTCGCACAAAGCTATGCTTAACACAAGTATCTCGCACAAAGCTATACTCCTACACTAACCCAAGTGTCTTGCACAAAGCTGCACTTAGTTTCCCCGCGTGTTTCGCACAAAGCTACACTCCTACAAATGTTTTCTCAAGAAATAAAATAATTTCTTTCTAAGACTTGAGTTTCTCTCGTGTTTAGCTCAATACTAGCACTTGCTAAATCAGATATTTTTCTCAATCTCTTCTCTGTCTATCGTTGTGTTGCAGTGGTAGTGCTATATCTATCTTCAAATCTTCTTGGGTATTTAATGTATAGCTAAATTAGCTATTTGCCCGTTGTACATCTTCAGAGCTTTAATTATCTTCAGATGATAATAGTCAACTTTGATGGCTTTGTCAGATAAATTTGAATATTTGCATCTGATGATCTTCCAACGTCTTCTTTAATCAACATGAATTTTGTCTTGAAACTTGTAACCACCTTTCATTGACTTTAATTTATCTACTGATAATGTGAACAATTGACTTGTTCTTATTTTATAAGTCAAGTTGCTCTGAATTATCTCAGCTTGGTGATTCTTGCTTGAGCATAATTTAATACAATCGAAGGTTACTTTTGACTTTCCTTAATTTGATCTCAGCTCCAAGTAGCAAGAATCTTTGTATTCTTTGAATTATTCTTCTGGAGTCATCCTTTTGCTATATTAGGAAAATAATATTTTCCTTTTGTAGAATAAAAGTTATCCTCATAAACTTGGAAGTTAGCCTCCTTAGATATTTATGAAAATAGATCATTCAATTTTATTTCTTGATTACGCCTTAATTGGCCTCTTCATTGAAATAAACTAGTTACCCTCTTCATTGAAATAAACTAGTTAGCCTCTTCCTTGAAATAAATGATACATTGACCTCTTCTTCAATTAGAAGTGTAGGCCATCCTCTTCCTTTTATTTGCGCATAGTCAGCCTCTATCTTCATTAACATAAGGTCAGCCTCTTGGATCGATGCGGTCAGCCTCTTCGCCATACTCCACATGGTAATCCTTTCACTTTAGAGTTTGCCTCATTCTTCAATTAATTGTGCATGGTCATCCTCTCATTTGGAGTTAGCCTCTTAGACTCTACCTTGTTAAGTCATCCTCACCTTAATTCAATTAAGGTTAGCCACGCCACTTGCTTTCAAGAGGTAATCCTCAACTCCAAAATAATGCTCATCAATTTATGCTTGAGTTAGCTTCTCCTAGATTTAGCCTCATCTTGAAAATAATTTGTGAGAGAACTCATTCTTGTTGACTCCTTGATTTTGACTTTGATTTAATTGCAACATCTTCACCTCAAATTAATTCTACCAAGAGAATTAACTTATGAACTTCGAACCAATGTTGTCACATTCAAGGTTGTTCACGAAGCTTTGATCAATCATCAATTTCTTCGTCTATTGTATAGTAGAAGCGAACGATTTACAAGTATAAACTTAATTTATACTTTGGTAAATTTCCACATAATTAACTAGGCTTGGACTTATCAAGTAAACTAGTGTTATACGTGCATTGCGTAACGGGTTAATGCCCAATGTTTATATTTAAATAAATATTTGAAAGTATATCAATGCAAGATTATATAGGAGAAGTTTATACATGGGTAATTGAATGTCGAATTTTTTTATTTAAATATCTAATTCAAAATATATGAATCCAAGATAATATAGAAAATTCATTATAATTATTACTAAAATAAATATTTGCAACCTTGTAAAATCGATAGTCTAAATATTTGGTCTAAAAATGATAGTCTAAATAAATACTACTTTTCATTTGAATTTTTCTAAGTGTTCTTAATTCTCTTTTGAGTAACACTGTCATTGTCTTCATCTTTACTATTTGTTCTCTTCCTTTTTGTTGGTAGTGTGTTATTTGCAATTCGGTTATTGTTGGTAGCATAGATGACAACGTCATGCAATGAGATTATGATATAGGAGGTATGGACTTTCCTTTAGGTGTTCTGCTTGGGGTTCATTTGGTTCAACCATTAATGTTGAATGGGTTATTATTGTGGATAAAGAAATCCATAGTTTAAGAAAAAAGATTAAATAAATTAATAAAAATTTGAAAATTTAAAATATTATATATTCCAAAGATATTAAAAGGTAGTTTCTCGCTTCAATTTGCTTGGTAATGGGTTATTTGAGTACTTTCATTGTCAACAAATCCCCCAAGTAGTTAATATGATTGGTTTCAAACCATTCTTTTTTATTTTTTTCATGGTATTAAAGAAATACATATGTATCATTTTTTGGTGTAACTACTAATTTATTTAATTCAATAAGAGTAAAATAGAGCGATTCCGCTTCAATTCGTTGGGCTATTTGAGTACTCTCTTTAATTTGTCAACCAATCCCCAAGTAGTTAATATAATTAGCTTCAAATTATTTAAAAAAAATTCATAGTATTAATAAAATACTTGGTAAATAAATATATAACATTATTTTGTACTATAACTTTGATATTTAATTACAAGATATTGTAAAAATAAGATAATAAGATAATGGACAATGTAATGAATATCAATTGATAAATTTGAATGTAAAGAATCTTTGCATGAGAGAAAATAAAGACAATATAACTAATGAAATTATTTCTCTTATTTAATTTAATTTTTTGATAATGAATAATTTTTTCAAATAAAGGTATTGTAGACACATAATTCTAAATTAAAGAAATACATATGTATCATTTTTTGTTGTAGCTACTAATTTATTTAATTTAATAAGAAGTAAATAGAATGAGAAACTTAATTATGTCAAATTTGATTGAGATGAGGTTCGAACCTAAGACCTTTCTTATAGAAATTAATGGGTAAGTTAAAAGTTAACGAAATATTAACGGAGAAGGAAAATATTTAACGGAAAACTTAACGGATAATCATAAAAGTAAGGTTAAATTAGGTAATTTCTATTAATAATATTACTCTGAATTATCTTAACCATCTATTTGATTAAATAATTCATCTGAACCATCCATTTGATTAAATAATTTGACTGCCATTTTTTCTACCCATTTTAGGCCTAACTCTCTTTGGCTCTTATTAGTATAGTAGATATAAACTTAAAATAAAATTGGGGATCTAAAATTACATTTTTGGTTCATCAAAACAATTACAATATATATTCCTAACAACCCAATGGTCCTACAACTTTTAAATTATAGTCACATTTGGTATCTATAACCTAAATGCAAGTGAGTTATCTTGAAAGAAAAAATTATCATTTGATTTTTTAGAGTTCGGTTTTGGTTTCGATTTTTTTATTTAAAAAAAAAAAATTAAACCATTCGTTTAACATTAGGTTTCTGTTCGGATTTAATTCGGTTCGGTTTAATATTTCCAAATTTCAACATTTCCTAATTTTCTGAAAATACTATCAAACAATATATATTCACATAATCCATATCCAAAATCTAAACATTATATAATAAAATAGCAATTTAAAGTTCAAACATACTACTAAGTACTAATTGTGAGGTAAAAAATAATTGCGACAAACAACAAAAGTGCAAAGTAGAAAACAAATTATAAAGAAATCAAATAAAAAATTTCAAAGAGATACCGTGAAAATAGGAACTGAACGACGGAGCAGGCATCAAGGGATTTATATTTACTTCTTTTTTTATTATTATTATTATTATTATTATTATTATTATTAAAACAAAACGGTAATCGGTTCAGTTTAGTTTTTTACCAAATCATTCGATTCGGTTCAATTTTTAACCGAATCATTTGGTTTACAAGAATCTTGAACCGTTCAGTTTTCGGTATATTATTAGTTTAATTCGGTTCAGTTCGGATAAACCAAATCGAATTGCCCACCCTATACAAAAATTTAAAGAAAAAAATAAATGATAATTTGTCTTTTAGGATAAGTCATCCGTGATTGAAATCTAAGTGGAAGAAACCAAATGTAAAATAAAATAAAATTGAAAATTGTGAAACTAAAAGTTAAAAATTTATAGTTTAAAAGTATGTCCAAACTCCACTCCATCCCAGCATTCCCCTACCACATCCGCCTCATCATCATTTCATCAATCATCATCATTAATGGCCTCACTCCGTCCCTTTCACATCATCATTGTACTCACCTTCCTCTCCGTCTCCGGCATCACATTCTCCGACGACGCCGCTGTAATGTCCAACCTCCTCGCCGCCATTTCTCCCGCACCCAACCACTGGTCAAACTCCAACCACTACTGTTCTTGGACCCACGTCACCTGCGACGACGACAATAATGTCATCTCCATCAAAATCGACTCGCTCTCCATTTCCGGCCAACTCTTCTCCGGGATCACCCAACTCTCCTCCCTCATAAACCTCTCCGTCTCCGGGAACTCCCTCTCCGGACCCTTACCTTCTTTCGCTAACATGCCCATGCTCGAAGACCTCCGTTTAGACGGTAACGACTTCACCTCAGTCCCCTCGGATTTCCTCTCCGATCTTCCCCGTTTGAAGAGTTTCAGCGTTTCTGAAAATCGAAACCTTAGTTCCTGGGAAATTCCTATGCACCTGAACCGAAGCACTGATTTGGTTTCTTTCAACGCCAGCAACGCCAATGTTTTTGGAATCATTCCTGATTTCTTCTATTCTTTCCCAAATCTCGAGAACGTAATATTATCGTCCAACAATTTAACCGGGTCACTTCCCGGGTCGTTTTCGGGTTCCAAGATACGGATATTGCGACTGGATAACCAGCAGCTAGGGCTCTCCGGTAATATTAGCGTGCTTTCCTCCATGACTCAGCTATTGCAAGTATGGCTCCAAGGGAATGCCTTCACGGGTCAGATTCCGGACCTTTACGGGCTCCAAAATCTATCCGATTTGCGCCTCGGAGATAACCGATTAACCGGGTTTGTACCCGATTCGTTGCGGAATCTGATGAGAATTCATGAATTACGAACTGTTTTTCTGCAGAACAATAAGTTACAGGGCCCGATCCCCCAATTTCGGTGCCAATTCCAAATCCAGGTAAATCTAAGGAATAACAGTTTTTGCAAGGAAACTCCGGGGGATTGTGACCCGCAGGTTACGGCGCTTCTCAATATGGCTGCCGATCTCGGCTTCCCGTTAACCCTAGCCGAATCCTGGTCTGGGAATGATCCTTGCAGAAAATGGAGATTCATTAGTTGCGATGTGCAAAGGGAGGTGACCACTGTGGATCTGGAAAAGCAGGGATTTTCAGGTAACATTTCGCATATTTTGCTGGCTTCCGAGAAATTGACTACATTGAGGAAACTGTATTTGAATGACAATAATCTTACCGGATCTATACCGGACAACTTGGCCATTCTGAATCTGCTACTAATTCTTGACGTGTCTGATAACAATTTGTCCGGCTCCGTACCTGATCTTCCCGATTCTTTACGTTTCCATTGCAGTGGAAACCCATTGCTTCGATTCAATGCGTCGAATTTAGCCGGCAAGATTGCTGGTATTGTTCTAGCTGTTCTTGTGCCTGTTATTGTGCTCGTATTGTTCGTCTCTTACAGGTTCTACGCCAAACGCCTAAGGAATACATCTAGCCGGACGGCGAAGAATCAGACGACGGCGATTACCGGTACTGGAACGGACACGGGCACTATATTCCCCATCCAAGTTCTTCAAAAAGCCACCAACTATTTCAGCGAGGGGAACGTGGTAGGGAGCGGAGGATATGGAATAGTTTACAAGGGCGAATTAGACGATGGAACTAAGATCGCTGTGAAGAAGATGAAAGATGGGGCAGTGAGAGGATTGAACGAGTTCCAAGCAGAAATCTCGTTTCTTGCCAAAGTTAGGCACAGGAATTTGGTCTCACTGCTTGGTTACTCCATCAATGAGAGTGAGAGGATTTTGGTGTACGAGTATATGCCACAGGGAACTTTGAGCCATCATCTCTTTCAATGGCAAAACCATGGCTTTCATCCTCTAACTTGGAACCAAAGGGTAACAATTGCATTGGATGTGGGAAGGGGGATTGAATATCTTCATAGTTTTGCTCACCAGAGTTTCATTCATAGAGACATAAAGCCTTCTAATATTCTTCTTAGCAATGACATGAGAGCTAAGGTCGCAGATTTTGGATTGGTCAAAATGGTTCCGGATGATAAAAATTCTGTTGAGACAAGGACGGTTGGAACATTTGGCTATCTTGCACCCGAGTATGCCGGTAAGTTTTTATCTTATTCACATGCATAAATCTAACCCACAAAATAAATGATTCAAAAATTAACATACTTCTAAGTTCTAACATTTGACATATATAGTTAAGGCTAATTGGCAAAGAATTTAAACATTTCTACTTCGTAACAATTACATCCAAATTTTTAAAACTTCCAATGAGTTAATTCCCAAAATGTTCCTCCGACTATGACCTTTTCTTAATTTGGTTCCTTGACTTTTAATTGCACCCAAAGTGGTCCCCTAACTATTGAATTTTAAGCCAAAATAGTCATCCGTTAGGTTTGGCGTGAAGTAGGTGTTAAAATGAAGGGTAAAACAGGTAATTTAAGTTTTATTCTCCAATTTAATGAATATGTGATCCCATTTCAGCAGGTTGCGCAAGTCGAGTTAAATTCAATTTTCACCTTCTATAGAAATTTCAACATTTTTTCTGCTGCCTTCTCTTAGCTCTCTCTCTCTCTCCCTCCTCAAGGCTGGAGTAACAAAGTCAGGGGCAGATCTATTGTTGTTATCGCCGTCGCCGGACTGCCGGAGCTTCATACTGCCATCCTGCGTCCCTGTATCAGTGATTTGTGTTCTGTGCGTAGAAGGTTTTTTTTTTTTTTTTTTTTTTTGAAGTTCAGCAAATATCCACTCAACCAAACAATTTCGTTCAACAAAGGAGATTCTAAATTTTAAGTGTCACAATTAAGACAATGGTGATCTTTGCACAAGCTCTGCACATGTAATAGAAGGTGCACTTACACCTGCACATCATGAAAGCGCAACCAGAAACTCTCTCAACATACACCTTGCAATTAGGGCATCTCATCCATTGCTTTTGATTTGCGATATTCAGCAGCAGTATATCCTCCTCCTCCCTCTCGTTCTCATGCAGCTTCTGAAACTCAAAGCAAACAATGCCAGCATGCCATGGAACCTTACACTTAGCGCAGAACAATCTGCGGCATTCATGGCACTCAGATTCCACAACTTCAATCTTTTCATCGATGAGAAGCGCTGAGCAATCCTTGAAGGGGCAATAGAATTTTTTCAGAAGCCAACACCAAAGCCTCGCATAACGCGTCCCCCTAACGATTAAACACTTGAGGCGGCAAAATCGAGCGGCAGTTATGAGGCTCCACCACCCCCGTGCAGCCAGAAACAGGGCAATTGATTTTGGGGACGTTTTGTTGGAGCTTCGAAGCTAAGAATTTTGAAATGCAATCGGAGTAGTAGGAGTGTTTGCAGGCTTTGATTCTGAAAATGTCGCTTATTTGCTTCGCATCGCAGCATATTTCGCAGATGAAGAGGGAAGCAGAGGTCTCCATGGTGTATTCGACGTCTATATAGACGGGTTTGGAGTTGGAACATTCGGGTTTTATCCTCGCTGGCGACGGCATTGCCTCTAGAATTTGAATTTCGTCGTCCGAGTTGTCTTGGGTGAGGTCGATTACGACTCTGGGGACGCCTAGGGTTCCTTGGCCCTGGGAGAGGTCGATCACGACCCTGTTCATACCATAACCACTGGATTCCGCAACCATGATGACGCTTTTGCTCTTGTAGTCTTCCACTGAAATTGCTTTCATCATCGTCGTGCCATCTGCTTCCCTCGTAAGTGTTGTCCGTTGAGTGTAGAGGAGACAATTCATCCTATACTACCTTTTCCTATTGGATCAAACGCTGCGTAGAAGTGAATTTTGGGAATTGGGGGCTTGGGGCTAGTATCATTAATTTGGAGAAAAACACAGCTGGTCAATCCTCTAAACAAGAAACAATATAAAACCCTTCTATTTAACGGCATGTTCACGCAAAAGCTAACAGAGACCATTTTGGCTTAAAATTCAATAATCTGAGGACCACTTTGGATGTAATTAAAAGTCAAAGAACTAAATTAAGAAAAGGCAATAGTTGAAGGACCATTTTGGGAATTAACTCAACTTGCAATTTAATACCAAATATGTGTATCATTTAACAATTATATTCAATATTTTTTTTTAGTACTACTGACTCTGTCACAATGTAGTATCTGTTCATAGCTACTTTCTCAACCTACTAAAAGTAATTCAATTCAATTATATCCAAATCTTTGAAACTTGACAATTCAATACCAAACAATTATGTGTAGAATGTAATTTTGAAAATTTTCATTTCAAATTTTTAATTGTATAAAGTATTTCTTTAAATAATTCATGCCACAAATTATACTATGGACAATGTTTTAGTATACTAAAGGTTGATTTTAAATATACTAAAAATTCAATTTTATGTAGTATATATCAAATAATAATGAATGTCCAGTACATAAAAAATAAAGGTTCAATTTATTAAAAATGAACCGTATGTCGGTGGTTCATCCTATATCTTGTAAGGTGAACTATAGTATATGGTATAATGATTGAATTAATGTATTATGGACCAACTTAAGAAATCTGGTTTATGCTGGATTTTTTTATTTTTTATTTTGGTTAGATTGGGAATCATTATTGTTACATATACAAGTGTTTGATATTAATTTGTCAAAATTTAATTGTTAATTGTTATGCATAATTGAAATATTTTCAAGGTATAAATATTTGGTATTAAATTGTGTCAAATTTTAAAAATTTAGATATAATTGCAACAAGGTTAAAATCTGAATTTTATAAATACAAGTGTTTGATATTAATTTGTCAAATTTTAGTTGTTAATTTTTGTACATAATTGAAATATTTTCAAGGTATACATATTTGGTACTATTAAATTATCAAAATTTAAAAATTTAGATATAATTGCTACAAGGTTAAAAAACTGATCGAATTTTTTAACCCAGTAAGCTTATAGTTAAGGCAAAAACTTGTGTGAGACCGTCTCACCGTGAGACGGGTCGGATCAATGTGAAAATGTGATACTCATACGCAAACATGTCATATTTATATTCTCAAATGTAATACTAATCAAGAATAAAATTATTGTTACTTATAATGGTAAATGTAATACTTTTAATCGAAAATATAATACTTTTACATTTCGATTTAAAAGTATTACATTTTTTCCTCAAAAGTATTATATTTTTTCTTACAAGTAAGGGGAACATTGCTTATTATGAAAAATGTAATACTTTTACATAAAAATGCAAAATTATTACTATACATTTTTCTTCAAAAGTATTTACATTTTCCTTATAAGTGACAAAATTTTTATTCCTAATCAATATTATATTTGAGTATATAAGTATGACATTTGCATGTTGATTCAATAGGACCCGACCCGTCTCACGAATAAGGATACGTGAGACGGTCTCACACAAGTGTGACCCTATAGTTAATGATAGTGGAAAGTACAAGGATATGATCAATAAACCATTAATAAGATAATACAACCATTTACCTATGGTTGACTACTTGAACCACTTATTCCTCTTCGGTTTATTGATCTTTAAAATAAAAAAATTAATTTTTTTAAAAGAAGCTCAAAACCGTTATTCTCATGATGATTAATTGATTATATTCAAACTTTTAGAATTTTATAATTTAATATATAGTATATTATTTGAGTGATGCAAATATATTATTTTGTATATTATCAAATAATGTCCTTTTAATATATTAAAAATGTATTATGTATTCATGATCCACAGAAAATTTGCAAAAGTTAATTAAACCAATATACCATTAAGCAATCATTATACCATGACCCATGGTCCACTTTAGTCCACCTTATAAGGTGGACTATTGATATAATGTTCATTTTTAATACGTCAAATGTTTATTTTTAATACATTGAATGCTCATTTTTAGAAGGTTCAATTTTAGGTATACTATTTAAAAATAAACTTTGCCAACTATCATGTAGTGTGATGACATCCCGGTTATTATTTCAAATGGGTGGTCATAGATTCAAACCCTAGTGGTGGGGGCTTAGATACTTTGAGCTGAAATGTTTGAGAAAGTATAAAACAGATATTATCTTGTAAAGAATCATGGTAAAAATGTTATAAATAAATAAATATAGACATTACAAAAGGAACTTTAGTATTAAGCATGAGGTTGGGGGTTCGATCCCCACCCATGTGAATGGAGCAAACCATTTGGCCCGTCCCCTACCACTTAGTGTACTGACCGTTGGGACAAATAATTAGCCTTCTGGATGTCGGCTGGAGGGATACCTTTGGAAAAAATTCAAAAAAAAAAATCTTTATCCTTTATAGATTTTTTGATCTATTAGAACATTTATTTATCGTTTATAGACTTTTCGATTTGTTAGAATATTTTATATATGGGTCACACTTGTGTGAAACTGTCTAACGAATTTTTATTCGTGGGATGATCGAGTTGAATCGGGTCATGTCAATATGCATTTGTATACTTATACTGAAAAATGTAATATTAATAAGGATTAAAGTGTTTGTTATTTGTTTTCAAGAAAAAAAGTATTTGTTATTTATAATGAAAAGTGTAATACTTTTAAGGAAAACTATTACATGTTCTCTTATAAGTAATGTTGGCAAGTAGTTGTTACTTATAAGAGAAAAATATAATACTTATGAGAAAAAATGTAATGTTTTTAAATCAAAATGTAAAAGTATTACACTTTCACGTATAACTAATACACACTCTATTCATGATTAGTATTACATTTTTCATTATAAATATTGGGGTATTTGGTAAATAGTTGTTAGCTGATTGGGCAATTTGTTTGACTAGTTGATAGCATTAGCTGATTGTAGAAAAATGTTTGGTAAATTAGTTGTTAGCTGGTAGCTGATTAGTTCCAAAATGACTTTGTCAAAAAAGTTGATCGAAAACGTTGCTAGCAGTTTTTTAAATTTTAGCGTTTTAAAGCAATAAGTTATTACAAAAGCTAATTAATCAAACAGTTATATTGGATATTTAACCAAGTCAAACAACTAATAGTGGTCAAATAAGTCAAAATTGACTGATAAGCTATATTACCAAACATGGTCATTACATTTTCATATTGACTTGACCTCTCTCACGAACAAAGACCTGTGAAAATGTATCATACAAATTTTTGCCTTTATATATATAATGTTTCAGTGAAACAACATCTTCCCGTGAGACTGTGGGACACAACATGAATTTACTATAGGAATACACACATAATAAATTATGTGCACTCATGTTGGTCAAATTGCACGCACACACTTTAGATTGTGTGCAATTTGTGCATTCGTGTTGTGTTTCACAGTTTCACAAGAAGATGTTGTCCTATTTGATTATATATATATATATATATATATATATATATATATGATGTTATAAATTGTACTACGAGATAGGAATGATATAACAAATCACAGCATAGATGAAATTGTTAACCCGTCTAGAACTTTGTTTTTCCATTCATATTATCTACGGAGTATTTTATATCGTTAAGAATCCTTTTAATCCTGATAAGAATCCTTGCAACTCCCATATTTATGAATTTTGGTGGCGTAAAATTAAAAATGATTTTTGATATGATTTGATTGGCATTGTGCTTATGCAGTTATGGATGTTTTTTCTTATGGATTTTTGTCAAACAGTTACTGGGCGAATCACAGCAAAAGTAGATGTTTATGCATTTGGAGTTGTGTTAATGGAGATAATTACCGGTAAAAAAGCATTAGATGAAACTGTGCCGAACGAGACGTGTCATTTAGTTACATGGTTTCACAAAGTTATTAGCAAAGGCCACAACTTTAGAAAAGCTATCGATCCAAGTCTTGATCAAGATGAACAAACATTTGAGAGCATTTCTAAGGTTGCATTGTTAGCAGCTCACTGCACTGCCAAGACATCATATCGGCGACCGAATATGGAACATGTTATAAACGTCCTCGGTCCTCTTGTACAAAAGTGGAAGCCTTTGAAACTCGAAGAAATAGGGGAAAGAAATGGTGGCCATAACCTTCACTTGAGCCTTCCTCTCGAGTTTGATGACTTATCCACTCAAAATTTGTCCTCCACAGATGACGAATTTTATGGACATCGTCTCAATCAGAGTGCACGATTTTAATTTATTGAAAAATTCCTTTCAAAAAAAATTATAGAAAAATTCTAATGTATTAATCACTATTATAGATTTTCTTTCAATTATAGTGCTTAATGCATTATTGTATATAGGAATGTTAATTTTACCCGCATCAAATGTGTTACTCATATCTCTGCCCCAATGGGTAGATATCCACCTTGCACTTGCCCCTACACACATATATATGCAGAAGAGTTCAGGTGAGAACAAATTCACAAGTAAAAATTTAGGATAGATATAATTTATCCATTCAATAAATTAATGGTTATTGTTGAAAAATAAGGAGAAATTGGTAGGATTTATTCCTAGTATAATAAGAATTGGGCTCCTGGTTGTCAATGTAACCAGGACTCCGAATATGAGGCAATTTAAGATTCCTAAGCCTTGTAAGACTCCTAGTCCAAAATATATATAAATAGACCCTCCATATATGAAAGAGGACAAACAATATTCAGCAATATAACATTGATAATCTCTCCATATTTTCTATATTCTCATGTCTTGGCCAATCGTTGATTGTTCAAAAGTCATAAAATCAACCGAACATTTTATTTCTTATTAGTATTACATTTTCAGTATATTTATTACATTTGATCTTGATCCAACCTGCTGTTATTAGTATTACATTTTTATTTATTACATTTTGATCTTAACCCAACATGTCTCACGAATAAAGATCCGTGAAATGGTTTCATACACACTTTTGCCTTTTTATTGGAGGAAGAAGCCTTTCCATTAATGGATGACTTTGATATCTTAATTTAATTGAGAGGTGTTGGACTAGCAAACGATTGCCAATAATATTTTAGCTATTCTAATTTCTATCGTTACTTCAAAATCAGCTTTTAGCACTGATGGTAGATTGGTGAGTCCACTTTATCCAAATTCTTTGGATTCATTAATGTGTGGTCAAAGTTAGTTGCTAAAAGGTATGAAAAATAATAAAATTTACTTTATTTAGTTTACTTAAATTGGTATAGTATGGTATTTTGTAGGTAAATTTTTCTAGGAAAAAAATGCATTTCACACTATTCATGATGATTAAGAAAATGAAGAGCACATGAAAGAAATAGAGTTACATATTAAATTATAAATATAACATATATTATGTATTAAATTTAATATGATATAATGCAATCTACATGGATTATTTTAATTTATTTTAAATTTTTTATTCAAGTTTTTCTTCAGGTGGCTGGGGAAATTTGAATAACTAGTGTTAAAGTCTATAATTACTTTTTGTATTAAGTCGATGATTTATATCTATTAATTTAAAGTTAGCAGTTAATGATTTGAAGAACTAATATAATCATTGAATATTTGAAGCACTAATCGTAAAGTATTTGTATATATTTTTGGATATCAAGGCAAGGACCTAACTCATTAATATTAAAGTCTATAATTATTTTTTTTTTGTCAAAAAAAAGTTTATAATTATTTTTTAGTATTAGTGGCTAAGATTTTGATACACTAATGTTGAAGTTGAAAGTAAATGTATTATTGAAATTAATAGTAATTAGATGATGAAAATTTTGATGCACTAATATTGAACATTGTAGTTATAGAATTTTTATTAGATTTAAGTGTGGCATTAATGATCAAAGCGTGTTGAGTATTATCCGCATTAGTAATCTTTATGAGTGTGCGGTGTTGGGGTATGTAAAAGTGCAGAGATATAGATATATCCATATCCATTGCCATTGTCGTATCCGTTCATAACTACTTTCTCAAAAGTACAAAGAGTCAATATCACCTCCACTGAATTTCGAACCCACACCCTTTCACATGAGAGTGCAATCGAGTGTGATATTTGTGAATGTTATATATCTATTTGTAGTTGAATGAAAGAGAACTTGATATTTGTGAAATGTGAACAGTATCACATTGACAATGGATGTGCCCACAACGATATTTAACGTAACGTCCCTTTCATAATAACTTCAATCTGAACATCAAAATCCAAGTAACGTTGTCTGAACCTCATCTATAGCAAGAAGGCAAGATGTAGTTCTTATATCGTGGACTGTGGTCCCAAAACGACGCCGTTTCAATAAGTGGGAGACGGAGTCCGTAATTGACACTACAGTTCATCTCAAAAGATACTGCCTTACATTTGTTTTGATATTATCGAATGAAACTGTAGTTATATCGAAATGTAACTGTAGTTGTGTTGAAATGTAACTGCAGTGTATATGAAAAGATACTGAATAACAGTTTCACATTTGTGTTTTATATTATCGAATGAAACTGTAATTATATCGAAATGTAACTGTAGTTGTGTTGAAATGTAACTGCAGTGTATATGAACTGATACTGAATAACAGTTTCACATTTGTGTTTTTATATTATCAAATGAAACTGTAGTTATATCAAAATGTAATTGTAGTTTTGTTGAAATGTAACTGTAATTGTGTTGAAATGTAACTGCAGTGTATATAAACTGAAAGTGAGTGACGCGAATTCATCCGTCTATTTTCATTAATCAAAACGACGTCGTTTTGATGCGTGATCCACAATACATTGTGGACCACGGTCCACGATATAATTTGTGGATTGCGGATGAAGACGACGATAACTTTAATCTGTCCTGATTGGACAGAGATAAGACCAATTTTATAGCAAGAAGGCAAGATGTGGATGAAGACGATAACTTTAATTTTCCCTGATTGGACAGAGATAAGACCAATATGCAAAATTTGTATTCTTTAAATCACCATAGCTGCCATAGCAACCGTCTTCTTTCTTTTTTTTTTTTTTTTTTTTTTTTNTTTTTTTTTTTTTTTTTTTTTTTTTTTTCTAAATTATAGCTTCGTCCTCTATTACAAGAAGAAGACAAACTTGGAGTCTTGTACGAAGACTTCGTCCCATGTTTGGAATTGTCCATTATCATGGCAGTCTTGAAGTTATCATTAAAAAAAAGGTAGGGAAATGACATTGGTTATGTTTGGCAAACCTAGCTGAAAAGGTAGTTGAAAGTTGAAAACTGAAAAGCTATAGGCTATATGTTTGGCAAACCTAGCTGGAAAGGTAGCTGAAAGCTGAAAAGTAACTGAAAACTAAAAAGCTATAAGCTCGAAGCTGAAATTTGAAGAGCTGTTAAAGCTAGCTGTTGTGCTAAAAAGTGTTTGGTAAAATTAGCTTTTTAATAAGCTGCTAAATGTAAAAAGACTACAAAGGACATCTTCATACAATTTAAATAGTTTAAATTTAAATAGGTTTGTTTATATATTTAAAAATAAAATAGTGAAACCAATATCTACTATATATATATATATATATACTAATAAGAGCCAAAGAGAGTTAGGCCTAAAATGGGTAGAAAAAATGGCGGTCAAATTATTTAATCAAATGGATGGTTTAGATGAATTATTTAATCAAATAGAAGATTAAGGTAATTCAGATTACTATTATTAATAGAGATTACCTAATTTAACCTTACTTTTATGATTATCCATTAAGTTTTCCGTTAAATATTCTCTTCTCCGTTAATATTCCGTTAACTTTTAACTTACCCATTAATTTCTATAAGAAAAATCTTAGGTTCGAACCTCATCTCAATCAAATTTGACATAATTAAGTTTCTCAATCTATTTTACTCTTATTAAATTAAATAAATTAGTAGCTACAACAAAAAATGATACATATGTATTTCTTTAATTTAGAATTATGTGTCTACAATACCTTTATTTGAAAAAATTATTCATTATCAAAAAATTAAATTAAATAAGAGAAAATAATTTCATTAGTTATATTGTCTTTATTTTCTCTCATGCAAAGAGTCTTTACATTCGAATTTATTTAATTGATATTCATTACATTGTCCATTATCTTATTTTTACAATATCTTGTAATTAAATATCAAAGTTATAGTACAAAATAATGTTATATATTTATTTCCAAGTATTTTATTAATACTATGAAAAAAATTTTAAAATAATTTGAAACTAATTATATTAACTACTTGGGGATTGGTTGACAAAGAGAGTACTCAAATAATAACCCAACAAATTAAAGCGGAATCACTCTATTTTACTCTTATTGAATTAAATAAATTAGTAGTTACACCAAAAAATGATGCTATGTATTTCTTTAATACCATGAAAAAATAAAAAAGAATAGCTTAAAACCAATCATATTAACTACTTGGGGGATTTGTTGACAATGAATGTACTCAAATAACCCATTACCCAACAAATTGAAGCGAGAAACTACATTTTAATATCTTTGGAACCCCTTCATTTGACCTCAATTTAACCAAAATTTGACGAAAGGACCAACATTGGAAAGAATTTGAAAGTCAAGGGGACCTAAATTGTCCAAATTAAAAGTCGGGGACTAATTTTGGAAAATCAACATAGTCGGAGGATCATTGCTGGAATTAACTCTTTGAAAATATATAAAGTAAAAAAAAATATTTATAATTCATAAGATTAGTTCATACAAAAATTAATGTTCAAACGCAAATGTCAAACTGAAATTACAACCAAACATAATGAAAAGAAAATGTCAAAAGGGTTTTAATTGAGAAAAGTAAATGATGTCATTTATTTAAAATAATAAAGATAAAGATAGAAAAAAGTTAAAAAGCTACTAGCTTATTTTTGAGAAGCTATCTCAAGTAGCGTTTCAAAATAAGCTCTTATTTTAAGCTAATAGCTTATTTTGAGAACATTATCAAACAGAGCTTATAGCTTATTAGTAGCTTAAAGTAAGCTATAAGCTCCTAAATAAGCTCTGCAATTTTTGTAACACTTATGTTTGTAACACTTTTTTTTCATCAATTATATGTATGTAACACTTTTTTTCCATCAATTATTCTAAAAGTGACATTTTTCTTTCTGATATATTAAATAGACATTTTTACTCTTAAAATAAATAAATATTTTTTATTTTTCTTCTCTAACAAAGTATTGTTTATATGTAGTGATGATCATGGTTCGGTTCGAACCAAACTGGACACGGTAGGAACTAGATCGAAGGGTTCCGGTTATGATTTAAAATCTGAACTCAACTTTTGAGTTTCGGTTTATTAAAATCATCATGAATCAAAAAATTGGATTTTGAACCGTGAACTGGCGATTCGGAAAAAAAGAAAAAAAAACTCAGTATTTGTCCCTGCTTAAACCACTAAAAATGTTCAATTGAGCTCTAAATACATTTGTTTAGCAGGTTAGTGCGGCAAATTATGCCATGGACCCGGGTCCACCTGCAAGGTGGACCTAAATTTATGTTCACAAATTTAAAATTCTATGTTCACAAATTTAGAACTCTATATTCACAATTTTAGAATTCTATATTCACAATTTCATATCTCAATATACAAAATTACATTACTCACTACAAGAAAAATGCTCATAGACAACGGTTTTTAACCGTTGTCTATGAGGTAAAATTTCTGTTGTTGAAGCCGGTGTTGTTGTAAGTCCCGCGCAAAGACAACGGTTTTTAACTGTTGTCTTTTTTAGAAAAAACAACGGTTACAAACCGTTGTCTATTGAGTGTTGTTGAAGCCGGTGTTGTTGAAAGTCACGCACATAGACAACGGTTTTTAACCGTTGTCTTTTCTAGAAAAGACAACGGTTAAAAACCGTTGTCTTTTCTAGAGAAGACAACGGTTAAAAACCGTTGTCTATTGAGTGTGTTGTTGAAGCCGGTGTTGTTGAAAGTCACGCACATAGACAACGGTTTTTAACCGTTGTCTTTTCTAAAAACGACAACGGTAAAAAACCGTTGTCTATTGAGTGTGTTGTTGAAGCCGGTGTTGTTGAAAGTCACGCACATAGACAACGGTTTTTAACCGTTGTCTTTTCTAAAAACGACAACGGTAAAAAACCGTTGTCTATTGAGTGTGTTGTTGAAGCCGGTGTTGTTGAAAGTCACGCACATACACAATGATTTTTAACCGTTGTCTATTCTATAAAAGAAAACGGTTGAGTGCTGTTGAAACCGGCGTTGTTGTATGTCCCACACAAAGACAACAGTTTTTAACCGTTGTCTATTGAGTGTTGTTGAAACTGATATTAAAATGTCAAATTCATTGTTTGATAATTTTTACAAACGCTAAATTTAGCAACATTTGCATATGGCGTTTTGAAAAAAATAATAATTTTCCAAAACGCCGCAAATTAATTAAAAAACGTTAGGATTGAAAACTGAACCCTTAAATAGATTAATTACAATAAAATGGAGCCTTGAGGCTCCTTAAATAGGAGCCTCAAGGCTCCATCCCACTTTTCCCACCGATGTGGGACGGTGGGAAAAGTGGGATGAAAAGAAGGAAGCAGCAAGCTGCTTCCTTCTTCTTCTTTATTTTTTTTAAAATTTTTTTTGCTTTCTTCTTCTTCTTCTTTATTTTTTGTTTATTTTTTTATTTTGATTTTTATTTTATATAAATATTCTTATTAGAGTTAATTATATTTTAGTCCTAAATTTATAGGTGACAGTCCACTTTTAATTCTTTTTATGAGAACATTCACTTTTGTTCCTAGTATTATTATGACATGATCATTTTTTATCATCAATCAACAAAATAGTTTAAATATCATTAAATACAAAGATATTTCGGTCTTTAATGTACTTTTTCAAAAAGATAAACATAAAAAATATAGTGGGTCAACCTATTACACGATGTTATTTATTTATTTATTTATTATTATTAGTATTCAATCTATTGATTTTTTATTGTTTTTATTGTTATTACTATTATTATTATTATTATTATTATTATTATTATTATGTATACCTTTTAGGTCATTTTAATTTAATTACATGTTAACCGCAAACCTAAAGAGCTAATTTTAGCAAACATTTTTTTTACAAACTGCTAATACAATTCGCTGGTCAAAGCCGCTAATACAATCCGATGGTTAAATAAAACTGTTGTCTAAATAAAAAATGGGTGCACAAAGACAACGGTTTTAATAAACCGTTGTCTTTGAAGTGTTTGTCTATTAAAGTGTGGTTAAAGACAACACACAAACGACAACGGTTAAATAAAATCGTTGCCTTTTTTTTAAAAAAATAAAAAAATAAACGTGCAAAGACAACGGTTTTAAAAAATCGTTGTCTTTTTTTTTTTTTTTTAATAAACGTGCAAAGACAACGGTTTTAAAAAATCATTGTCTTTGTAGTGTTGTGTATTCAAGTGCACTCAAAGACAACACACCAACGATAACGGTTATATAAAACCATTGTCTAAATAAAAAATGGAATGCACATAGACAACGGTTTTTAAAAACTGTTGTCTTTGAAGTGTTGTGTATTAAAATGTGTTTATAACAACACACCAACAACAACGGCTAAATAAAACCGTTGTCTTTAAAAAAATAAACGCACAAAGACAACAATTTTAAAAAATCGTTGTCTTTGTAATGTTGTGTATTCAAGCGCACTTAAAGACAACACACGAACTACAATGATTAAATAAAACCATTTTCTAAATGAAAAAACGGGTTCACAAAGACAACGGTTTTAATAAATAGTTGTCTTTGAAGTGTTGTCTATTCAAGTGTGCTTAAAGACAACACACATATGACAACGGTTAAATAAAATCGTTGTCTTTTTAAAAAAAAATAAACGCGTAAAGACAACGTTTGGTTTTAAAAAACCGTTGTCTTTGTAGTGTTGTGTATTCAAGTGCCCTCAAAAACAACACTTCAACGACAAGGTTACATAAAACCGTTGTCTTTTATTTAAAAAAATGTACATAGACAACGGTTTTTAAAAATCGTTGTCTTTGCGGTGTTGTCTTTTTACAAAATGCACAAAGACAACACACTAAAGACAACGGTTCGGTAAAAACCGTTGTCTTTGATAAAAGTGTCGAGTCAAAGACAACAGTTTTGTCCAAAACTGTTGTCTTTTACACAAAAGACAACACTTTTTGTCAAAAACTATTGTCTTTTTAGTGTTGTCTATGTGCATTTTTCTTGTAGTGACTCAATATTCACAATTTTGTTATATAGATTCAAAAATTGTGTTATATTGTTGAACATAGAATTTTGATATTGTTGAACATAGAGTTATGAAATTGTGAACATAGAGTTATGAAATTGTGAACGTAGAGCTATGAAATTGTGAACATGAAATTATTAAATTGTGAACATGAAATTATGAAACTGTGAACATAAAGTTATGAAATTGTGAATATGAAGTTATAAAATTATAAACATGGAGTTATGAAATTATAAACATGACCCGGGTCCACCTGTAAGATGGACCCGCGTCCATGGCATAACAAGTGGGTTAGTGCTTAGAAGGCCGGCATATGCCCATTTTTTAATTTTCGTTTTTAATAATTTTCTTTTCCTCGTTTCTGTGTTCATTTAGGGACCCTGATCTCAAGGCGAAACAAAGATTTAGCTAGTGATACATTAACACTATGAGGAGTTTATTTGAGTTTGTAATCCATATGTTGTCAAATGCTAGCAGTATTACTTAGTTTCATATTGCAACTTGACCTGGTTTCATTGTTCTAAGAAATTTGTTATAATAATTTTGTATTCCATGATTGTCTTCCAGGGAAACCAAGGCGGCGGCCATTGCCGTCCTCGTTTCAGACGATCCAAATCTAACAAATAGCCATGATTGTATAAAATAATTTATGGGTCAGCGAGCACGAGGTTTTCTGAGTAAACTCTAACTGTAAGAGGTACAGACACCTTTAAACTTATACCATACTCAAACTAATTTCAGTTCGCACCGAGCTAGCACCTTTCCCTAACTGTAGGAGGCACCAGTACCTTTAAGCTCGTATCATACCATACTCAGACTTATTCATGTTCGCACTGGGCCGGCCCTTTACCCTAACTATAGGAGACACCGACACCGTACCATAATCCTCATTCACACTGAGCCATCCCAATTAAGGGGGAAAGTGTGACCAAATTGATTTTTCCATACAAGAGGGGGTGGAGTAGAGGGGTTCGAGCTCCCGACATCTCTTAAGGGACGAGCACTACTACAGAAATAACATACAACGTCTAACATATAACGTCGATTTTTGATAAACCGACGTAATTTTTTTTATTTTTTTTTTTTAAAAAAGCTTATAATATCTACTATACTAATAAGAGCCAAAGAGAGTTAGGCCTAAAATGGGTAGAAAAAATGGCGGTCAAATTATTTAATCAAATGGATGGTTCAGATGAATTATTTAATCAAATAGATGGTTAAGATAATTTTTAAATTAATATTATTAATAGAGATTACCTAATTTAACCTTACTTTTATGATTATCAGTTAAGTTTTCTGTTAAATATTCTGTTTTCCGTTAATATTCCGTTAACTTTTAACTTACCCATAAATTTCTGAAAGATCTTAGGTTCGAACCTCATCTCAATCGAATTTGACATAATTAAGTTTCTCACTCTATTTACTCTTATTAAATTATAAACTAGTTTTTCTTATGTGCGATGCGCAAAAAATAGGTGCCCAATATAAGTATTTTGTATTAAAATTTTAAATTTATTTAAATTTTAATATAGTAAATAATAATAATAATAATAATAATAATGTAAAATATTTTTATAAATTGGATATTTATATTTTAAAAAATAACTAACATATAACTCTAATATTTAATGTGTATATTATTATTATTATTATTATTATTTTGAAAAGATTATTATTATTATTATTAGTATTATTATTGAAGAAGATAAGGAAATATACGGTGGATGCATGTGCATAGTAACAATAGTGGAAAAGATAACGGAAGTTATAACGGTATGGGTATATTTGCCCAAAATATTATGTAGTACAACTTTTATAGCGTAATGTACAAAAAAAACTTAACGGAAAAAGCGGACATAAATGAGGGGTATAACCTTCATTCAAATTTATTACGTTTTTAGATAAATTAGTAGCTACAACAAAAAATGATACATATGTATTTCTTTAATTTAGAATTATGTGTCTACAATATCTTTATTTGACAAAATTATTCATTATCAAAAAATTAAATTAAATAAGAGAAATAATTTCATTAGTTATATTGTCTTTATTTTCTCTCATGCAAAGATTCTTTACATTCAAATTTATCAATTGATATTTATTACATTGTTCATTATCTTATTTTTACAATATCTTGTAATTAAATATCAAAGTTATAGTACAAAATAATGTTATATATTTATTTACCAAGTATTTTATTAATAATATGAAAAAAAATTTAAAATAATTTGAAGCTAATTATATTAACTACTTGGGGATTGGTTGACAAAGAGAGTGCTCAAATAACCCAACAAATTGAAGCGGAATCGCTCTATTTTACTCTTATTGAATTAAATAAATTAGTAGTTACACCAAAAAATGATACATATGTATTTCTTTAATACCATGAAAAAATAAAAAAGAATAGTTTGAAACCAATCATATTAATTACTTGGAGATTTGTTGACAATGAAAGTACTCAAATAACCCATTACCCAGCAAATTGAAGCGAGAAACTACCTTTTAATATCTTTGAAATATATAATATTTTAAGGAAAGTCTATAGATCCTATATCATAATCTCATTGCATGACGTTGTCATCTATACTACCAACAATAACCGAATTGCAAATAACACACTACCAACAAAAAGGAAGAGAACAAATAATAAAGATGAAGACAATGACAATGTTACTCAAAAGAGAATTAAGAACATTTAGGGCATGTTTGGTTAATGGCGAATCCGCCATTTCAGCATTTTGACCATGTCAAAACGCTGAAAAATGTTGTTTGGTTAGTGGCGGTTTGGAGCAGCAATTTGCTCCAAACCGCCAATTTTGGAAACGCTGCAATATACAGCGTTTTCAAATGGCGTTTTGGGGAAAGAAAATCTTTCCCCAAAACGCCCTTAACACAATAAAAAAAAAAAAAAAAAATTTGACTTTCACTCTGCCCGCCGGTGGGCAAACTGTTTAACATATGGAGCCTTGAGGCTCCTTTTATAGGAGCCTCAAGACTCCATCCCCACTTATCCCACCGATGTGGGATAAGTGGGGAATCAAAATCACAAAAGGGAGCCGCTGTGCGGCTCCCCTCCCATTCCCCCTTTTTTTCTTTTTTTCTTTTTTTTAAATTTTTTTTAAACATTATTATTATTATTAAATAAATAAATAAATATATATATATATATATATATATATATATATATATATATATATATTTATTTATTTATTTA
>NC_044919.1:11423638-11471615 GCF_003576645.1 Ipomoea triloba | reverse complement strand
TTTTTTTATTTAAATATCTAACTCAAAGTATATGAATCCAAGATAATATAGAAAATTCATTATAATTATTACTAAAATAAATGTTTGCAACCTTGTAAAATCGATAGTCTAAATATTTGGTCTAAAAATGATAGTCTAAATAAATACTACTTTTCATTTGAATTTTTCTAAGGGCTTGTTTGGTTATCAGCGGTTAGTGGTTAGCGGTAGCGGATTGTGTTAGCGGTAGCGGATTGTGTTAGCGGTTATCAAATAGCGGATTGTATTAGAGGGTTTGACCAGCAGATTGTATTAGCGGTTTGTAAAATGATGTTTGATAAAATTAGCTGTTTAGATTAGCGGTTAACATGTAAAATAACCAAAAGGGTATACATAAATAAATAAATAAATAAATATATATATATATATATATATATATATATATATATATATATATATATTTATTTATTTATTTATTTATGTATACCCTTTTGGTTATTTTACATGTTAACCGCTAATCTAAACAGCTAATTTTATCAAACATCATTTTACAAACCGCTAATACAATCTGCTGGTCAAACCCTCTAATACAATCCGCTATTTGATAACCGCTAACACAATCCGCTACCGCTAACACAATCCGCTACCGCTAACCACTAACCGCTGATAACCAAACAAGCCCTTAGAAAAATTCAAATGAAAAGTAGTATTTATTTAGACTATCATTTTTAGACCAAATATTTAGACTATCGATTTTACAAGGTTGCAAACATTTATTTTAGTAATAATTATAATGAATTTTCTATATTATCTTGGATTCATATACTTTGAGTTATATATTTAAATAAAAAAATTCGACATTCAATTACCCATGTATAAACTTCTCCTATATAATCTTGCATTAATATACTTTCAAATATTTATTTAAATATAAACATTGGGCATTAACCCATACGCGCAATGCGCGTATAAAACTAGTTTTTTAATAAACCTTTAACGTTGGTTATTACAAAACCGACACTGTATAGCAATTTTTTTTTAAAGAAGAATACATACGGCGTAGGTTATTTATATAACTGACGTCGTATGTACTAGTCTTTTTTTTAAAAAAAAATTAAAATAGATGATACACGCCGTCAGTGTTTTTCCAAAAATTGTTATTATTATTTTTTGGTTTTTTTTTTTTAATTTTATAAAACCGACATCGTATGGTACAGAATTTTTAGTAAATAAAAAAACTATTTATATATAATGACATCGTATTTTGTATTAATAAAAAAAACAACATATATAACACCGTTTTTTTGATAAAATTGATGTCATATCTGTCCACGATTTAAGAAAATAAAAATAAATATGCTATGACGTCGGTTTTGTGAAATAACTGACATCATAGCCTTAAATTTTTAATTTTCCCTCTACTCTTCTTCTCTTTGCCGTACCATCCTCGGTGCTTCCAAACCCTCCAAACATTCCAAAATCTCTTCTCTTCTTCTCTTTGCTCGTTGTATTTTGCCATTCTCGTTTTTTGCCAAACATTCCGTGCTAAACCATTTTTCACCTCTTCTTCTTCTCTCTGTTGCCACCGCTGCCAAACCGTCGTCCGAGAAAAACCACTGCCACCGACGTCTGAGAAACTGCAAGGCAAAACATCCTAGGTGAACCAGATCCCCGTGTTTTCTCGGGTGATTGATCCTTGCTGCTTGCCTCCGTGAGTGGTCCTGTTGGAGGGGTCTGTTGGGTTGGGAGACTCGCCTCCAGGTATGTAGTCACGCTTCAGGGTTTCGAGAAGGCGCTTAGTGGCCTCAAATACGGCAGGACGGGGTCCAACCGGTCGGGTCCAAGAGACGCTAGTGACCAGCCCTGTGGTCGAATGGACCTCATCTTCCTCCCGGGGTTTTCCAGATCATCTTCTTGAGGGGGTCCCTGACTGGATAGTGCACGAGAGGCATGCCGACTACGGGTTTCCTGTAGATTGCAGATCGACCGGTCAGTTTGAGTGTGTCGTCGAGTGGTCACCATGCTAAGATTCTATAAATTATGGATGTGGAAATTGGATGTAAACTTTTCATTTCAATCTCACGGATGGCACCAATGTTGGTTTTATGACTTTTGGACAGTCAACAGTTGGCTAACATAATTGTTAAAATAACGAGTATATGAGAATATAAAAATTATAGAGAGAATATTAATGTTATATTGCTGAATATTGCTTGTCCTCTTTCATATACGAGGGGTCTATTTATACATATTTTTTGCTAGGAGTCCTATAAGGAAGAGAAATCATAGACTGCCTCATATTGGGAATATTCCTTGTTACATTGGGGATCAGGAGCCCAATTCTTATTATACTGGGAATAAATCCTACCAATTTCTCCTTATTTTTCAACGATCGTCAACCGTTGATTTACTGAGATGGATGGATTAGATCTGTCCTCAATTTTCACTTGTGAGCCTATTTTCACCTGAACTCCTCCGCATATGTGCGTGTGTGTAGGGGCAAGTGCGAGGTAGATATCTACCCATTGAGGCAGGGATATGAGTAACACATTTGATGCTGGTAAAATTAAAATCCCTATATACATTAATGCATTAAGTACTATAATTGAGAGAAAATCTACAATAGTGTAATAAATTAGGCCAAATACCTTGTACTCAATTGACACCTTTGTGACTCTCCTTGAAAGAAAGTTACAGGATCGAACTCCATGGTAGGATGTTGACTCTTTGGGTTACAACTGACTGAGAAAGTATATTGAACAGATATTACACTAAAATAGAGTCAACAATATTAAAAAAAAAATTAATAAATTAGAACTTTTCAGTAAATTAAAATCGTGCACTCTGGTTGGGACGATATCCATAAAATTTATCATCTGTGGAGGACAAATTTTGAGTGGATAAGTCATCAAACTCGAGAGGGAGGCTCAAGTGAAGGTTATGGCCACCATTTCTTTCCCCAATTTCTTCGAGTTTCAAAGGCTTCCACTTCTGTACAAGAGGACCGAGGACGTTTATAACATGTTCCATATTCGGTCGCCGATATGATGTCTTGGCAGTACAGTGTGCCGCTAACAACGCAACCTTAGAAATGCTCTCAAATGTTTGTTCATCTTGATCAAGAGTCGGATCAATAGCCTTTTTAAAGTTGTGGCCTTTACTAATAACTTTGTGAAACCACGTGACTAAATGACACGTCTCGTTCGGCACCGTTTCATCTAATGCTTTTTTAACGGTAATTATCTCCATTAACACAACTCCAAATGCGTAAACATCTACTTTTGCCGTGATTCGTCCTGTAACTGTTTGACAAAAATCCGTAAGAAACAACATCCGTAGCTGCATAAGCACTATGCCAATCATATCAAAACTGAATTGTTATATCATTCCTATCTCCGTATCTCGTAGTACAGTTTATAACATCATCATATCATATGTACAATAAAATGAGGGAAAAAAAAAGGAGAAAATTATAATTCATACCCCTCATAAATATGTCAATTATCAATGTCACTCTTGAATTATTAGTAGTATAAATGTTGTCCTTCAATTTTCAAAACGTGACATATATTGCCCTTCCCCTAATAGGAAGAAGGAGAAACATTGATGTCGGTGGAAAGAGAACAAATGAAGAAAGAAAAATGGAGAAAAAAACGTGATTTTCAAACAGAGAAAACGGTGGGTAACTATATTTACACCACTAATAATTCAAGGGGTGGATAATATATGTCACGTTTTGAAAATTGATGGGCAATATTTACACCACTAATAATTCAAGGGTAGCATTGATAATTGACATATTTGTGAGGGTATAAATTATAGTTTTCTAAAAATAATAATAAAGTGAGAAAAACAAGAGAGAGAAAGCTATCAATTTAATTATTTATCATTCAATATAATATGTACGATATATAAAAAGTTATAGTAGATTGAAAAGTCTATAAACAATAAAGATATTTATTAATAATAAAGTTTCTTTTGTAATGTCTACATTTATTTAGTTATATAACATTTTTCCCTTCTTTTTCAAGCCATTAATACTAGTTAAGGGTGCTTAATGGTGACAAATTATACTATGGACCATGCATGTTCCATATTATGTCACTAGTTCACCTTATAAGGTGAACCATGGTTTATGTTATAATGATTGCTTAATGGTAAATTGGTAGGTTGATTAGATTAATTATGTGTTAGGTCTATATGGGTTGGAGAAAGGATTACTGATTCAAATTTTTATATATTGTGATAATTATGCTTTTAACTTTTTAAAAATTTGCTTTCAAAAAAAAACTTTTTAAAAATTTTATGTATACGTATACGTATCACGAGAATGCGAGATGCACTCTATGGTATTACTAATTGCATTCCATAATGTTGTTACTTGCACTCAACATTTAACATACAAAAATGTCACCATGTTTTTGAGTCATGTTTTTTTTTTTTTTGAGTACAGTACTACTAAGTCTATTACAATATAGTATATGTTCATAGCTATTAAACCACAAGATCTTTGGCAAGTCATGTGTTTTTAGTTTCAAATAATATAATTAAATAGACTTTTTATTTCTATAATACAAAAATTAGATATTAAATTATAAAGTTCTTTTGAAAACAATGAGTATAAATGCTTGGTATTATGACAAATTAAAGTACAAATCCTTAAATTCTTTTCTCCAATTAGCCTTAACTATAGACGTCAAATGTTAGAAGGATGTTAAGATTTGAATCATTTATTTTGTGGATTAGATTTATGCCTATGAATTTATTTTATATAATAAAAACTTACCAGCATACTCGGGTGCAAGATAGCCGAACGTTCCAACCATTCGTGTCTCAACAAAATTTTTATCATCGGGAACCATTTTGACCAATCCAAAATCCGCAACCTTAGCTCTCATGTCGTCGCTAAGAAGAATATTAGAAGGCTTTATGTCTCTATGAATGAAACTCTGGTGAGCGAAACTATGGAGATACTCAATCCCCCTTCCCACGTCCAATGCAATTGTTACCCTTTGGTTCCAAGTTAGAGGATGAAAGCCATGGTTTTGCCATTGAAAGAGATGATGGCTCAGAGTTCCCTGTGGCATATACTCGTACACCAAAATCCTCTCACTCTCATTGATGGAGTAACCAAGCAGTGACACCAAATTCCTGTGCCTAACTTTGGCAAGAAACGAGATTTCTGCTTGGAATTCGTTCAATCCTCTCATTGCCCCATCTTTCATCTTCTTCACAGCGATCTTAGTTCCATCGTCTAATTCACCCTTGTAAACCACTCCATATCCTCCGCTCCCAACCACATTCTCCTCGCTGAAATAGTTGGTGGCTTTTTGAAGAACTTGGATGGGGAATATAGTGCCCGTTCCAGTTCCAGTTCCAGTACCGGTAATCACCGTAGTCGTCTGATTCCTCGCCGTCCGGCCAGATGCGTTGATTAGGCGTTTGGCGTAGAACCTGTAAGAGACGAACAATACGAGCACAATAACAGGCACAAGAACAGCTAGAACAATACCGGCAATTTTGCCGGCTAAATTCGACGCATTCATTCGAAGCAATGGGTTTCCATGGCCATTGAAACGTAAAGAATCGGGAAGATCAGGTACGGAGCCGGACAAATTGTTATCAGACACGTCAAGAATTTGTAGCAGATTCAGAATGGCCAAGTTCTCCGATATCGAGCCGGTAAGATTATTGTCATTCAAATACAATTTCCTCAATGTAGTCAATTTCGCGGAAGCCAGCAAAATCCGCGAAATGTTACCTGAAAATCGTTGTTTTTCCAGATCCAGAGTGGTCACCTCCCCCTGCACATCGCAACTAATGAATCTCCATTTTCTGCAAGGATCATTCCCAGTCCAGGATTCGGCTAGGGTTAACGGGAAGCCGAGCTCGGCAGCCATATTGAGAAGCGCCTTGACCTGCGGGTCACAATCCCCCGGAGTTTCCCTGCAAAAACTGTTATTCCCTAGATTTACCTGGATTTGGAATTGGAATTGGAACTGGAACTGAAATTGGGGAATTGGGCCCTGTAACTTGTTGTTCTGCAGAAAAACAGTTCGTAATCTGTTTTCCGTCAGATTCCGCAACGAATCGGGTATAAATCCGGTTAATCGGTTGTCTTCAAGGCGCAAATCGGAGAGATTTTGGAGCCCGTAAAGGTCCGGAATCTGACCCGTGAAGGCATTCCCTTGGAGCCATACTTGGGATAGTTGAGTCATGGAGGAAAGCACGCTAATAGTACCGGAGAGCCCTAGCTGCTGGTTATCCAGTCGCAATATCCGTACATTGGAACCCGAAAACGACCCGGGAAGTGACCCGGTTAAATTGTTGAAGGATAATATCACATTCTCGAGTTTTGGGAAAGAATCAAAGAAATCAGGAATGATACCAAAAACATTGGCGTTGCTGGCGTTGAAAGAAACCAAATTAGCGCTTCGGTTCAGGTGCGTAGGAATTTTCCAGGAACTAAGGTTTCGATTTTCAGAAACGCTGAAACTCTTCAAACGGGGAAGACCCGAGAGGAAATCCGAGGGGACTGAGCTGAAGTTATTGCCGTCTAAGCGGAGGTCTTCGAGCATGGGCATGTTAGCGAAAGAAGGTAAGGGTCCGGAGAGGGAGTTCCCGGAGACGGAGAGGTTTATGAGGGAGGAGAGTTGTGTGATCCCGGAGAAGAGTTGGCCGGAAATGGAGAGCGAGTCGATTTTGATGGAGATGACATTATTGTCGTCGTCGCAGGTGACGTGGGTCCAAGAACAGTAGTGGGTGGAGTTTGACCAGTTGCTGGGTGCGGGAGAAATGGCGGCGAGGAGGTTGGACATTACAGCGGCGTCATCGGAGAATGTGATGCCGGAGACGGTGAGGAAGGTGAGTACGATGATGATGGAGAGGTGGGTGTTAAAGGGACGGAGTGAAGCCATTAATGTGTACGATGATGATAAGGTAGGGGAATGGAGTGGAGTTTGGACGACTATAACAGCATCCTTGTTGGAGATTGGTGAGAAAAAAACTACTTTGTGTTTCAAAAAAAAAATAAAAATAAAAAGAAAGAAAGAAAATACTACTTTTTTTTTTTTTTTAAAGGAAAATACTACCCTGAATTCTGGTAGGGGTGATGACTGATGAGTGATGACCCCAAGTGGGTTTCGATTCTGAACCGTGATTTTTTATTTCGAAAAATGGCGAATGGGAATCACTAATCAGAACCTTCTAGGACGGTTTTGGAACCGTCAGTTTCGGTTTGAACTGTTTTTTTTTTTTTAATATTCCAAATTCAATAATTAACTTTTTTTGAAATTTTTTCATTCTAAATTTTTAAGGAAGTAATTGTTCAAATATATATGTTTAAGATCAGAAGAAAGGCTGGAAGGGGATACCCAAAAAAAAAAAAATACAAAGATGATGGATGGTCGATCGGGGAGAAACCACAGTATGCTCTAGCAGTTCTAGCCAAATGATCGGCTGCATGGTTTTGTTCCCTGACAATGAGGACTACCTGCCAATCCCCGACACTCTCGAGCTCGCGTCTACATACGTGGTGAATTTGTCCACAATGTTATTGAGATTTGCTTCCCGGTTGACAGTACTTATATCGTGGACCACGGTCCATAATGCATTGTGGATTATGGATCATGGCTGATACTGCAGTTGTGTTGAACTGATAGTGCAGTTGTATTGAACGGATACTGCAGTTGTGTTGAAAGGAAACTGCAGTTGTGTTGAACGGATAAACGGTCTTTGTTCCGTGCAACTGCAGTTTTCTTTCAATACAGTTGCAGTATCTTTTTAACACAACTGCACTATCTTTTCAACACAACTGCAGTATCAGCCATAATCATGGTCCACGATATAATTTGCGCCCGGTTGATGGCCTCAACGATTGCTTTGGAGTTTCTTTCGAGCACACTCTTTGTGTGTCCAAGTAGTTTGACCAAGTGAATTCCTTTTAATAGCGCCCATGCTTCGGCTGCCACTATCGAACACGTCCCAATACTATGGACAAAACAAAAATTTGGATCATTTCTCAATTTATGTGTGTCATTTGTAAACTTCAAAGTTAAACTAAAAAATAAAAATAATTGTTATAGTTAAACTTTAATTATATTTTTTTTGAAAACGTTAAATGGTTATTTAAAATTTAATCAAATAATTATTTTTTAACCTTTAATCAAATAATTGTTGATTAAACTTTAATCAAATAATAGTTAAACTTTAAATTTTTTTGTATACGATTTGCCGATTCCGGTTCTTAATATTATGGAATCGGAAGCAGAACCTTTTGAGTTTCAGTTTAATTTCTACAATACACAGTTCGGTTCGAAGTTCGAACTGAACCATTGTCAAAGGACTCAAGTCTTAAGTTCTACTCCTTATTTTTACTTCTTCATTCAACATTTTGATGTTAACATTTTTATGGGGACCTACAGGATAAAAATAACTTATCATCTTTTGTCGTATTAAGAAATAAATAGTGAGGAAGTAGATATTGGAAGTCTACGTAATAGATCTTAGAAATAAAATAGGTTTTTTTGTTTTTTTTTAGTAGGCGTCTGTGTTGAATTATCTAGACACTCGAATTTTAAATGCAGTTTTTTTTTGTTTTTTTTTTTGTTTTTGTTTTAGGATTATGAGACAATTTTTATATTTGGTTCTCAACTATAAATTTTTTACATTTAGTTTCACAAATTTTTTTTTTGTATATTTGGTTTCTTCAAATTAGTTTTCAGTCAGTAATGACTTATCTTAAAAGACAAATCATCATTTATTTTTGGCTAAATTGTCATTCCACACCATGAACTATATTGGATTATTCATGCCGCACCTTGAACTTTTATAACGTCCATTTCGATACACAAACCATTAATTTTTTTTCATCTAGCAATTTTTACAGGTTACCTACAAGTTATAGGTAATATATGCTGACTTGGACTTTTTTTTTTTCTTCTTTTTTTTTTTTGAATTTTTTTTTGTTTTCTTCTCAACCTTCTCAAGCCCAACCACCGGTACCGAAACCGTAAAATTTAAAAAAAATTCTTATATTTAGACATTTAGCTACTGGCAGTAGCTAAATAAATAAATAAATAAATAAATAAATAAATATATATATATATATATATATATATATATATATATATATATATATATAAAATTATATTTACCTACTACCAGTAGGCAGTAGCCAAAATAATAATAATAAAAATTTATAATATGTTTTTTATAATAACAAAACATATTATGTATAACTATATATACTAAAAAAACGAAAAAAAAAAAATTCATGTTGAACAGGAACTGGAACCTCTATATAAGGTTCCGATTCTGGTTTGTGTAACCTTGGAACCATGAACCGACGGTTAGGAACCGGAATGAACCGTGGTCACCCCTAGGCAGGTCGTCGATGGGCTTGGCGCACGCTGCCGCAAGGGAGGGGAGGAGCAGTGGATTGTGGAGGGGCTGTGGTGATTTGGTCTAGTGAGCACTGGTCCGACTGAAGGCATAGGGGAGGGGCAGCGTGAGGCGTTGATTTTCGGGGTTACTTAAAAATTTTGGGTTGACTTAAAAAGAAGATCCATATAAGCTAATTACCTATGCCATGTCATCATAGTAACCTGGTAACCTGTGAAAAATGCTAGATGAAAAAAAATTAATGGTTTGTGTATCGAAATGGACGTTATAAAAGTTCAAGGTGCGGCATGAATAATCCAATATAGTTCATGGTGTGGAATGACACTTTAGCCTTTATTTTTTTTCTTTAAACTTCTTTATGGGTGGGTTGGAATTAGGAAATGATAACTTTTTCTTTCAAGATAACTCATTTGTATAAGTTAGAGTACCAAATGTGACAAGGATTTAAAAATTGTAAGACCATATGTGAAAATGATTTTATAATCGTGTGATCAAAAGTGAAAAAATTTAATTAAAAATTTTGGGTACACTATAAATATTTTAAAAATATAGTATATTTAAATTTATATTCAATTTGGATATCGAGTTTTACAAATTTATCCAATTTTTTAAATACTACAAATTTAAAATTTGTAATAATTATAAAATTAACCATATATTTCATTTTTCTTTTTCTTTTTTTAAAAAAAAAACTTTCAACGACTGATGAATCCTAAGGGCGAATTCATGTGAAAATATACTCATACGTAAAAAGTAATAGTTGATCTGATCAATTCATTTTAACAGATCAATGGTTGATGATTATTGAAAAATAAGAAAAAAATAATAGGACTAATTTTATAAATATTGTGAACTTTATTATAAAATTGGCATTTGTTTTTTTTAAGGGAAAATGACACTTTTTTCCCCTATGTTATGTGCATATAATACTTTTTTCCCCTGTATTATTAAAGTGACAGTTTTTAGCCCTGAAATGTTAAATTGACATTGTTACCTGAATTGCCTCCCTCGCCTGACACCACAAAACTACACTACACTAGGAACTTTATAGTACTTTTCGTTTTTCTTTTTTTTTTTCTTTATTCTTTTTGGTGCAAAGGACAACAGGAAGGCTCCAAAAAGAAAAGAACTATATAGTACTATAGTACCTTGTACAATGCATTTTTTTCTCTTTTTTTGGTCAATGTAAAGCAAAATATTTAATGGGCGGACAAAAATTTTGTATTTGTAAGAATAAAAACGCTGAAAAAACCTCATTCACATCTATTGAAAAACTCCATAAAAAAAGAACTCTATAGTACTATTACCTTGTACAATGCATTTTTTTTATGTCAATGTATAGCAAAATATTTAATGGGCCCAACAAAAATTTTGTAATTGTAAGAATAATAACGTTGAAAAAAGTAAAAAACCATGTAATAAATTCCTCTTGGGATGCTTTAAATAGTTGGTTTGATTAATAAATAGTAAAATTTCTGTCATGTATCTTGATTTTACTAGAGGATAAAGAGAAAAAAAAGGTAATAAAAATTGTGACCCATAGTTTTTGAATGAATTAAATGTGGTATGTAAGCATAGATTAGAAAATAGAGTTGAAAGTGAGAGTATATTTAGTATTATTCTAATGAATTAAATGTGCTATGTAAGCATAGATTAGAAAGTGAGAGTATATTTAGTATTATTCAACTTAACTTCTTTTCTTTAATCTTTTTTTGAGTACTATTAACTCTGTTACAAGGCAATTTATATCGTGTACTAAAAATGTTAGGAGCATGAGTTTTGTGTATTTTGTGTTATTTATGTTAGTAACACAAGTTGTGATGTGTTTGTGCATTCGAACCATTCGTTATGATGTGTTTGTGTATTCGAATGTTTAGGATGATGAATTCTGTGTATTATGTTAATAACACATGATGTTGTGATGTGTTTGTACATTCGAATGTTAGGAGGATGACATTCTGTGTATAGAATGTTAAGATACACAAACATGTTTTTCAAATTTCACAATATTTGTTTTTGTTGTTGTTCAAATTACAGTTATATTTTAGTTTGGCACCACAGTCCACCCCCTTTCATATGGGAGTGCAACTTGGTGCCACTAGACCACAAGATCTTGGTCACAAATTAGTTAATAGTATCACTAATAAGAGATTTTGAGAGATAACATATTAACATTGATCTGCTCATATATACATTGAAAATGTTAAATATATTGAAATGTTTAAATTTTAATAACGTGAAATTTATTTTATATTGAATTTGTGAATTATTATTGTGTAGAATAGAGCTGTCAAAACGGGTCAATCATGTCCATACGGGCAGTCTCGTCTTGAGTTTGTCGGGTCGGGCCATTTTTTATATGGCTTGGTATTTTTCCAACCCAATCCGTGATTGGACGGGCTGACGGGGCTAAACAGGCCAACCCGTCATCCAACTTATTAGTATGTTTTATTTTTATTTTTATTTTTTTATTTTTTATTTTTTATTTTATTTTTGTGTTAAAATTTTTTATTTTTGCATAGCCCAAGAATCAAACTCCTAACCTCTAAGTTAAACAACTAACACATTAAACTTTTTGAAAAAACACTATGTATGTGTATATATATATATTTGCAACTAATACACTAATTTAAAGATAGAAACTAGATTTATAATAATTAAAAGTTAGGGACAAATTTTAGAACTAGATCAACAATTAAAAGATTAGAGTTATAACAACTAAAAGATACGAAATACATTTTTAATTTGTGAATAGCTGAGGGAGTAAAGTTTTATTTTCTCTTATATTAATAGTGGTGATAATATGCTTAAATGGCGTTAAACATGACGGCGTTTCAGGCTTTCAGCCTGTTCATCATATAAATCGGTTCTATATGAGGTGGTAGGTGAGACGACTACTACATCAGGTTTATGGTCCGAGCTGGATTCGTGCTACATGGACAAAGCTCTGACGAACAAGCTGCGCCTGAAGGAGCGACTGTACACAATCCGTATGACGGAAGGTACTTCAATTCAGTTTCATTTGGATAAATTCAATTCTATTTTACTAGACTTGGAAAATATTGATGTCATAATTGAAGATGAGGATCATGCTATTTTATTGATTGTTTCTCTCCCTAAATCATACAAGCATTTCAAAGAAATTATGCTATATGGTTGTACTCTTGATGTCCTAACTCTCGACAATGTTAAGTTGAACCTATTGTCCAAAGAAAAGTTTGACTTAGAAATTAAGTCTGAGGACAAAGGTGAAGGCTTGATTGTATGTTAGGGGTCGTTCAGTTGAAACAGAGAATAGCAATAAAAAGTCTAGGTCCAAGTCCAAAGGACGTAAGTCCAACAAATCCTGTAAGTACTGCAAGAAGCATGGTCATGATGTGACTAGATGTTTCAAACTAAAGAACAAGCAAGAGAGATAGAAGAAGTCCGCTGAAGCTAGTGTTGTTGAAAGTGATTCAGAAGGTAATGAGTGTAGTTTTCGCGGTGGATGGAAAGAAGTAGGTGTTAAAACGGAAAGATTTCCGAGTATCGTTCTCAAAGGACGGCAAGGAGGGAATTTGAGCGGTAAGGGGATTAAGCACAAGAGTGTTTAGTGTTTGAAAGCTAACCCAAACATCGTAAGAAATACGCATGAAACATTATGAAAATAAGGAACAAAACGTTGGAAACAATCAATTGGAAATGAGGATTTGGATCTTGCAACTCATATAGGTATCCTTGATTTCCTAAGATATTAGGCTAGCAACACTTAGATTATGAAAATGAGGCAAGACAACTATGCCAACGCCACTCTCGTGGTCATTGGCCTATCATCTAGTCCATAGTCCCATTCTCATGGCAACTAGGCTAGGTGAGGCAAATTATCGAACACATGGTGTGCTATTTGCCTTCCAATCTCGCTTTTCTCAAAGGTGAGAAGGAAAAGTGCTAGGCTAGGCTACGGAGTAACCCTACTCTCGTAGATGAAACTCCTTCTCCAAACACCTCTCATATAGGTTGATCACTCCTACACAAGAGCCAAAGAAGATCATCATTCACACAATCAAACTCATAATCAAAGCAATTGCAAAACCTAATTGATCTATTCAAACCTCAAGAATATCCATACAAAATTGCTCAATCCAAATCCACAAATATCTATCTAATCATACTTGGAATTGAAATAGCAAAAGGCAAAAGTAACAACAAGAAATTAAAATGAAGACTTAGCTTGAAATTAAACTTTGAACTTGAACTTGAATGTTGATCACAATCTTGCAACAATGGAATTCTTCTCTAATTCTAATCTAAGCCTATGAATTGCAATGTGGAGTGAATTTGGAGAGTTCTCTCTAGGCTAATCCTAGAGAGAGAAAGTCTAGGGTGTGGAATGGTGGATGAATTCCGAGATCCCCTGAAAAATTAGCTCAATTCCCCTTTTAAACATTGCGAAAACCGCCAAACTTCGCGATGGACGCCATTGTGGACGCACGTCCACGGGCGCGTCCACGGCGATAAATGCGTCCAAACTTCAACTTCTGCAAGCGTTCTGATGGACGCCCGGGTGGACGCCCCGCGTTCATCAGGCTTCTGCTATTCTGTGCGAAACTTCTGCGGGCATATTTTTGGACGCAGGTATAGACGCGCGTCCAGAGCCTATTTTTGCACCAACTTCGGCCCGTGAATCTATCTCCGAAATCCATGCCGTTTTCCACCTTTTTGTACATCATTTTACCTACAAAACAATTAACAAGGCGTGGAACGGGTCCGATGGTAATAACAAGCATTGTAACGCAATTAAGGCTCAAATCAATCATAAAAGCCATCGATTGTGCACAATATGATCCTAGAACGACCTTATAAGCGTAGCATCTTTTGCACTTATCAGAAGGCGATGTTATGTTATCTGTTAACTCCGGTGACAAACGGAGCGAAACTAAGTGGATTCTGAACTCTGGTTGTACATTCCACATGTGTCCACACAAAGACTGGTTCGTCTCTTTGAAACCAGTTGATGGTGGAGTTGTCTTGATGGGTAATGATACCCAATGCAAGGTTAGTGGAATTGGAAGTGTGCAGATTAAAACTCATGATAACATTATCAGGACTCTTACCAATGTTTGGTATATTCCTGATTTGAAACGCAATCTTACCATTGTTCTACATTCACGATTTCTATACTCTATATTCACAATTTGAAACCTCCACATTCACACATTTCTGGGCAACTCTACATTCACACAATCATAAGTCTACATCCTCGATTTCTATACTCTACACTCACACTTTGAAACCTCTATATTCATAGATTTTTGGACAACTCTATATTCAGCAATATGTTTATTAATCTTAAAAATAAAAATAAAAAAATAAAAAAAAATAAAAAAGAGGACAAAACGACGTAGTTTTGGACCTGGGTCCACAGCATAATTTGCCTGAATTCGCCCACCACCTGTAGATTGACGATTTATATCATGGACGACCAGAGTTTACATAAGATACATACACATGCATCAGATAAATAGTGTACTATGAACCTAGTCCATAGTATAAGTATTGAGGTAGAATTCATTTGAAGCAATGAGCTACGTTGCCACTGTAATTAACCACTAGGAATTTTCCAGGGACTAACCTAAGGTTTCAATTTTCAGAAATGATGAAACTGTTCAAGTGGGGAAGACCCAAGAGGAAATCCGTATTGACTAAGCCGAAGTTGTTGTCGTCTAATCGGAGCTCTTCGAGCTTTAGCATGTTAATTAGCAAAAGAATGTAACGGTCCGGAAAGGGAGTTTCCGGAGATAAAAAGGTTTCGGAGTTAGGAGATTAGAGTTCGCTGGGAATGGAGAGTGAGTCAATTTTGATAGAAGAGGGAGTTCGCTGGAAGTCATTTTTCAAGCCTTTCTCTACCATGACCACGCTTCATCTGCTCTCAGCTTCTTCTTGCTACATCAGCTACTTCCTTATCTTCTTGCCATCTTCTTCTTTTTTTCTCTTTTTTTTTTCAGCCATATGAGACTTTCGAAGCGAAACCAAAGACACCAGATTTTGTTGTGATATCTGGTTCCCGGTTATTTTGCTGTGGTTTTGTTGTGACTTTGCTATGATTTTTTTGAGTGGTTTCCTAGATAATGTTATTTTATTGTGATTCTTTTATAATATATTTGTTGTGATTCTTTATAATATAAATTTGCAGTGAGTCATTTATTGATTATACTAAAAATTGTTATTATAAATGTTGTTATATCTAAATAAAATAATTAAAATGTTTAATTATATAATTCTCCTAATTTTTTGAAAAATGAACCAAACATACCAAAGATAATTTTCTAGAATGCAACCAAACACTGAAGGGAAAAAATATTTTCTAAAAAATAACTCATTTTTTAAAAATTATTTTCTTGATTTTCAAACACACTCTAAATAAAGATTATGTTTCAAAACATTGATATATAAGTCAAGAAATACTCCATGTGTCCCATTTCACCTGTTATATTTACTATTCATTGGTCAAACCAACTCTTTCTTCATTGTTTATTTTCTTTAGTAATTTTTTTTTTATTTTTTTAAATTTAATTTTTTGTGTTTAATAGTAGTTTTAATGCAGTTTCTAAATATATAAATGTTATATATTAATGCTAAACTTAATATTATGAAAAATTAGATTAAATATAATTTCAGTAAAGTCTCGTTAAACGAACCAGACAACTAAAATGGGACGGAGGTAATATTATTTATGGGTCCTATCAGATTAGTGTAACTAAAATGCCAAACCAGTACCAGACGACAAATTATGCTATGGACCCGGGTCCACCTTGCAAGGTGGTCCCAGCCTCCCGTTCACAATTTTAGAATTCTACATTTACAATTTTAAAATTCTATATTCATATTTTTAAATCTCAATATATAAAATTATATTAACAAAATTGTGAATATAGAGTTAAAAAACGGTAAATATTGAAATATAATGCTCAATATTCCCAGTTTTTTTAACTCTATATTCACAATTTTGTTATATAGATTCAAAAATTGTGTTATATTATTGAATATAGAGTTCTGAAATTGTGAATATAAAGTTCTGAAATTGTTAACATAAAGTTTTGTAATTGTGAATATAGAGTTAAAAAATTGTGAACATAGAGTTCCAAAATTATGGACATAAAGTTATACAATTATGAACATAAAATTCTAAAATTGTAAACATGGACGTGAGTCCACCTTACAAGGTGAGCACGAGTCAATTACATAACAACCGGTTACCATACACCGCCATATATTTTAAGTTATACTTATTCGTCTATTTCGAGTTTCAACCGTGGTAAACAACAAATATCTACACTTGGGTTGAGAGTTCGCCAATAATATAAAAGATATAATAGTGTATAACCTTTAGGGGCGTTTGGTTCACGAAATCTTGGATTACCCTAGGTAATAGGATTACCTTCAGGAAGGTAATGTGAGATTTTGGGAATGTAAGATTACTTGATATGTTTGGTTTGGATTGTGGAATATAATATTACTTTGTTTGGTTAAAGGTTATATTTTAGGTTATATGGGACAATTTACTATAATGTCCTTTATATATATATATATATATATATATATATATATATATATATATATTTATTTATTTATTTATTTATTTGTGTGTCTTTATTGTGTGTATTTTTATTTATTTATATGTATGAATATATTGATGCTTAATATTAAAAAAATAAATATATAAATATACACACATTTATATTTGATTATATAAACATATATTTATTTAAAAAACGGGGGTAATCACATTACCTTTAAACATTACCGCCACATCAGCTTTTAAGTAATATAACATTACCAGGTAATCTCATAACTTGAAACAAACAAGGTAATATAACATTACCCGACTCAAATTACCTAGGTAATCTATGATGACCCGAACCAAACGGCCCCTTAGTTTTATTTTTGTACGTAACTGGGTCAATGGTGTAGCACTGTAGCGTACATTATATATTTATATTTGTGTTTGTTCTCAAAATGTTGAATTCTCAATTCGCCTCGACCAAGTAATTGGAAGGATGTAAATTATTATAACTCAAGCTAAATACAGAAGTACAGAGATTAGATATTTACTTACTATGTACAAAGAACCCTCTTCACTAACTCGATTTCTGATCTTTCTTTTCAAACTTTACCTCATTAATTGAGTTGTTGATGTGAACACATTATATTCGTGTTGATGCTATAATTTGCCATTACTTTTTTATACTTCAAATTTGTTGGTTTTGTCGAAGTATATTTAGATTCCATGAACCTAACTTGTGACAATAATTACACATCTATTTTATCACTAGAAACAAATTTTAACTGATAATTCCTATTCATTACTCCAATTTTCTCTTGAGTGCCAAAATTTGTCATAATTGCTCAGTTCACATGATGGATGTGAGTACTGAGCAGCGTCAGGTGTCGACATACACGTATCATCAATTCAATTTGCACGCATCTCAACATATGAAAACTATATGAAAACTTCCTCTTGCAATTCTAATCATTAGGGCATTTTTATTAGTAGAGATATTTCGCGATTATTGAAGAATTTTTATAAGTATGATTAGAAAAATAAAATGAAAAGAAAATAATATAAAAAAAAACAAAACAAAATTGAATTTAAAAATAATAATAATAAATAATGATAATGCCAGGCGCGCCTAGCGCACGCGCCCGCTTCCGCTTGGTGCTCTTAGAGATAATAAACCTCCAAATTGCAAAAGCTAGCTAGGCCATGAAAATCTGGCATTACTCATCTATCGAAACTTTAGAAATAATCATCTGTTGTTTATTATTCTTGGCCATTCTGATCAGAGAACCAAAATGAGAAAAGGCTATACATTTAGGTGAGAGTTCTTTTATCAATAATGTAAAAAAAAAAAAAAAAATGGTGCACCAAAATAGTAATAAGAAAATGGTCCACACTTAAAAGTGGGAGTTCTTCCATTCACGAATAATGCAAAATAAGGAAAGGGTGCCCCAAAATATTAATAAGAAAAGGGTCCAATTGCAAATTATACCGTGGACCAGGGTTCAAAACGGTGTCGTTATGTGTAAAGTAGTTCTATTTGTGTAAAATAATATTAATTTTCATTTTATATACACTGCAGTTTTTTTTTTCAACACAACTACAATTTCATTTCGATATAACTACAGCTTCATTTGACATTATACATTCAAATATGTGAAACTGGTATTCAGTTTCATTTTATATACACTATAATTTCATTACAACACAACTACAATATCATTTCGATATATACCTACAGTTTCATTGAACAATATACACTCAATTCAAATATGTGAAACTATTATTCAGTTTCATTTTATATATATACACTGCAGTTTGCTTTCAACACAACAACTGTAGTTTCATTTCGATATAACTACAGTTTCATTTGATAATATAAAAACAGATGTGAGGTAGTATCATTTGAGATAAACTGTAATTTCATTTACGGGTTCATTAAAATATGATGGCAACCGTTTCTTTACTTAGAGAAACCGTGCTGTTTTTGGACCATGGTCCACGATATAACGACTGAACTTGGATGGGAGTTCTTCGCCAATAATGTAAAATAAGAAGAGTGTACTAGAATATTAATAAGAAAGTATCAATTAAGGAACACTACATTGTAGTCTAGTGGCATCCGATTGCACCCACATGAGAAGAGGTGAATTTGAGCCTCAATGGTGGCCATATGGGCTATATTGAGCTACCATTGCAGGCATTAATTATTGCTCAGTTTTCATTTGCTTGGTTGGATGTGAGTAGCGTCAGGTCGGGATGGACACCTAATAAATTCAATTTCCACGCATTTCACGACATGAAAATCTTGCATTATATTACCCATCTTTATCATCAAAACATTAGAAATATACTATACATCCGTGGTTCATTCAATTCAGCCAAAATGAGAGACCGCTGCCATGTTCTTCTGGTGATATTTCCGGGGCAAGGCCAAATCAATCCATGTTTACAGTTTGCTAAGCGCCTTGTCAACTTGGGGGTTAAAGTCACCTTATCAACCACTCTCTACGTTATCAACCGCATCTCTAATCACCCGGAGATACCGGGCATAGATTTCGCCCCCTTTTCCGATGGTTACGACGACGGCTACTACAAACTCACTCCAGATGCCTACGGCGACGCGTATAATTCCTTGAAGACCAGAGGGTCCGAATACGTGGCCACCCTTGTCAAGGCCAAGGCGGCGGACGGCGCTCCGTTTACCGGAATTATTTACACTACACTTATGCCATGGGTTGGGGAAGTTGCCCGGAGTCTTGAAGTTCCGGACACGCTGCTTTGGATTCAACCCGCCACGGTTTTAGACATCTATTACTGTTATTTCACTGATTGCCAGGATTTGTTCAAGAGTTGTGGTGAGAATGGAGTGGTTCAGATTCCTGGGTTGCCTGCCCTGGGTCCCACTGATTTCCCTTCTTATATGTTCTCCAAGACAGCAACAAATAATGTTTTGGATTGGGCTATTCAGTCCATGAAAGATCAGATTGATCTGATTAACAGTGAGGAGAATCCCAAAATTCTAGTCAACACTTTTGATGACTTGGAGGTTGATGCTTTGAGGGCTATAAAGAAGATGACACTGATTGGGATTGGCCCTTTGGTTCCTTCTGCGTATTTGGATGGGAAAGATCCTTCTGATACCTCGTTTGGAGGTGATTTGCGTGAGAAGTCCGATGATTATATTGAATGGTTGGACTCTCAGCCTAAGGGCTCTGTGATTTACGTAGCATTTGGTAGCTACTCTGATCTCCCATCCACAATGGTGGATCAGATTGCTGAAGCACTTGTGGAAAGTAAGATGCCATTTTTGTGGGTGCTTAGAGAGACGGCCAACGGGGAAAAGCCAGAAGGAAAGTTGAGGTGTAAGGAGGAATTGGAGAAGCAAGGGAAGATAGTGCGTTGGTGTGGGCAAGTCGAGGTTCTGCAACACCCGTCTATAGGGTGTTTCTTAACACACTGTGGATGGAATTCGACAATAGAAAGTTTGGTGTTCGGGATGCCTGTTGTGGCATGCCCGCTGTGGAGTGACCAATGTTGCAATGCTAAGTTAGTTCAAGATGTTTGGAAAACAGGGGCGAGAGTGAAAGCCAATGAGGACGGCATTGTTGAAGCTAGTGAGCTCAAGAGATGCATAGAATTTGTAATGGGAGAGGAAGGAGCTGAGCTGAGAAAGAATGCTGAGAAATGGAGAGATTTAGCAAGAAGTAGCATGAAAGAATGTGGATCTTCCTATTTGAATCTCAAGGCTTATGTGCATGAAGTGCTTCTTAATTAATTCCAGTTCCTAGCTTAGTTTCAAAACAAAATTACTCCGTATTACCAATTTCTTGCTTTTTTTGGGTTGAATTTTGATCTGTTCCGTCATCTATCTAGGCAAATTTCTGTCATGGTACACATTTGTCAAGCCATCATGAAATTCACTGTCCTAAAATGAAAAATTCAAATCATCTTATAAGTAACTAGTGGTCGAGTCAGAACAGAAAATAAGTAGTCTAAGATGACGCAAATATAATATTCGAAACACATAACTCAATAACACTAATTTTTTTTTGTCACAGTATCATAATTATTTTCAAAATTAAACTAAACTACACTTACCACTATGCCGAAAGCTATAACTCATAACAAATGCATTACTTTATTTCCTTATATATCGCTATCACATTTTCAAGAAGTTGAGTATTGGATTTGACCATTCACCAAATAATTTCATTGCCACCAATTGTTGGACATAGCCTTTTACCAGCCTCCACTTAACATGATGATTTGTGAATATTGTTGATAAATCTTATCTTCTTATATTCTTATATATCTATATATAATAACATTATCCTCCTTCTAAAGTTTCCCGCCCAAAATTAGTGGCATTTTGGTAAATATATTATTTTATTTATTAATTAATTAATTAATTTCTTAATCTATTAATTATTAATTTATTATGGTTGGTGATTGAATAATTGGATTTATTAATTAATTAAAATGTTAAAAAGGTAATATAATATGGTAATATTAATTGGTGATTGAATAATTGATGATTGGATTTATTAATTAATTAAAATGTTAAAAATGTAATATAATATGGTAATATTAATTGGTGATTGAATAATTGATGATATAATTGGTGTGATATATTTGGTGATATATATGTAATAGTATAAATACAATGAATATGTGATATTAATAAATACATTAATAATTATAAATGTTATTAATAATTTTTTAATAACATAACATAATTATATATGTGATTTCATTTTTTGGATTGAAAAAGTTACTTGAATTATTTTTTACCCAATATTTTATTAACTGATTTTTTTTATTAACTGATTTAAAATGTGATAAATGTTAAAATCCTTTTATATTCATTTGTTATTATAAATTGACCAATTTGATTGTGATTTAACCAAATAAAATAACAATACATAGTAAAAGATTTTGTGAACAAAAAGTAAAATGTGTAGCATTACTTTTTGATCTGACAATCATGCATCATTTTATTTGATTTCAGAGTGTTTAACGCCTGAAGTTATTACATATTATTTGGTTTTTAGTAATAATATAATAATTAATAAAAAAATTAAGTCCATTAAATATGTGTATATAATAAGAAGAAGAAATCATACCCTAATTAAATATGTGTATATAATAAGAAGAAGAAATCATACCCTATATATCTATATAACTGCAAATCAATGAAGAAATCATACCCTATATATCTATATAACTGCAAATCAATATATAATTATATATGTACGTTAGGAAATTAGGAATTATTATAATTATATAATTAGGAAAACTATAACGGATGTATATATTTATGTATATAGTTAATATTTAAATATCTATAAGGAAATTATTATACTTTCCTTTTGAATTAGTCTTTTTCCTCATATAAATACAACCAATTTATCCGTAGCTTCCCTCATCATTTCTTTCTCCAAATCAGTAGGGCTTCTCCACCCTGTATCTTCCCTATCATTTTTTATTTTTTATTTTTTTGCATCAGTATAATTCTATTTTCGTTGCCTCATCAATCAAACGATCAAAAGCTTCCAAATCTCACCAGTAATAGTAGAAGACAATGCAGAGCGCTTAGATTCATCTCTTTACGTTATTTCCGTATGAATTTTCTACATTTTTCTAACTATATTCCCCTGTACTTCAATATTTTTTTGCAGTTTATATCACTTGGTATGAGCTTGAAGATACTTAAGGAGACTCTGCTTCAACAAAAGGTAATTGAGGAGGAAGATGCTTGGTAACAGAACCCTAATGATTTAGTTTATGGAAGAGCATAGAGATGCGATCGAGGATGATGACGACGGTGATTTTGATAATTTTGTAGGGTTTTATTTAACTCATAGTCAGTATGTTGACTTCGAGGTTTGTATATTCCATTCAAGTTTCTATATTTTTCTTATACAAAGCTATAATTGTAAATTTATATTAGGCAATTATATTAATATAATTAATTATTAAGGCAAGTATAATTTATTTTGTACTGTGGACACATTATTTTTAATAATTTCAATTTAATAATATTATATCTTATTTATTATATATTATTAGTACAAAATAAATCATGCATGCCTTAATAATTAATTATAATATTATTGCCTAATAATTATTTATTGTAATTCTCTTCACATTTTTCATTGTAATATTATTGACACAAAATAAATTATACTTACTTTAATATATAAATATTTTTTAATTTAATTTCTTAATATTTATTAATGGTAATTATTCTGGTAATTTTTCACTTTTTTCATGTAACTATTATGGTAATTTTATGGTAATATATTTCAAAATTGTGGCAATTTCATTAATTATTATGCTAAGTTATTGTAATATATTTTAATATTTGAAGAGAAAAAAATATTATAATTGATATATTTAATGAAATTATTATGGTATTGCCATAATATTTGATAATTATAATTATTATAATTAACTTCATTGAGAAATATAATATTTCTTCCGTGGAAATATTTTTGGCAGAATCCTCACCAATATCAATCAATTAAAATTCTTAAAATTTAAATGCTAATTTTTTAATTTCTAAATGTAAATTTTTAATTATAAATCTATCAATATAAATCTATACTATATATAAAAGTAAAATCCTCCTATTTCATTCTCCCGCCCAAACTTTTGCAATCAATTAATTAAATATTTTATTGGTCAAATAATTAATAAAGCTTATTTGGTAAGAAAATGTAAAATGAAAATTAACTAATATCTATTAATTGATAATATTGTTTCTATATTCAAGTATCAATACTATTAATAAAAGTAAAATCATTCCATTCAACTTTCCCGCACAAACTAATATTATTATTAATTAATTAGTAAAAAATTAATAAAGTTTAATTGGTTACAAAATTTTATTTCCCAAATTCCGAGAATAATTAAACCATTATAATTGTGAGAATTATGGAAACAAATTTTGCGTAATTTTATAAGAAAAATATTTTATTAATTATTATTTACACCAATAATAATAATTCAAATACTTATCTATACTTCTATATCTATACTACTATTAATAAAAATAAAATCATATTTTTGAAATTTCTGTCCAAACAATAGTAAATATAAAATGGAAAAGAAAACTGACTAATTCGCCAAGGGACTAGGAATGTTTGATGGCTTAGTTGATGTTTCTCAGATAGTTCAGTGGCTTATTTGTACTTTAATTTGAAGTTAACCTGTTAAAAATTTTAATTGCTCTTTTTTACGGGTTTAGTGACTTAGTTCTCTTTTTTACCAAGTTCAGTGGCTTATTTGGGTGTTATTTGACGATGGCCTAATTGTTGTTTCCCAAAAGTACGATGGCTTATTTGTACTTTATCACAACTTTAAATTATTTAAACTTTAAAAAAAAATAATTAAACATGTGTTGTTAGAATTTTTTTAATAATAATTACAATTAATAATAATAATTAAACGCGATATGGTGAAAATAACTGTACTTAAGGTATGTATAAAAGTATAATTGCACATATATTAGTGTAATTGACTAATAATAATTGCCTAATAATTATTATGGTAATTAAGCTAAACATGTCATTGAATTTATTTTTATACTCCGTAATAATTATAATTAAATTATTTTTCATTTTTCCCATATTTATTTTAGTAATAATATAATTACATAAGTCATATTACATATCAATATTTTTAAAATAATTGTAGATAAACAAGTCATATATTATTTAATTAATTGAGTAATACTTTTGCACTAATCTTATAATCAAATAAATGCACACGTTCAATGTTATATATATTTTTTATCTAAATATATAATAAAAAATTTATCTGTGCATCGCACGGGTAATTGGACAATTATTTGCTTTAATTCAAGTAACGAAAACATATAAAAGAAAAAATAATCGATCCAACAAATTTCATCAATTGCGCTATATAATATTCGATGTTATAATTTATATAATTGTATATTGATTCAAATATTCTTAAAATATTATAACGAATACATTCCGTGCAACGCACGAGCGAAAATACTAGTATATAATAAAGCCAAATCAAAATGGTCACAAAATTTTGGCTCCAATTCCTATCCATTCAAACCTATGCCATTTTGGTATTCTATAGTTTAGGTCGTTGCACTATATTGAATTCAAGCTGTTCACACCAATTGTTAAATCTGCCGACGACACAACATTCATTTGAAATTATTATGGGATAAAGTACAAATAAGCCACCGAACTATTTAGTAAACGGCAATTAAGCCATCGAACTTAAAAAAACCTCCAAATAAGCCATTGAACCCGGTAAAAAAGAGCAATTATCTTTTTTCATAGGTTACCTTCCAGTTTTTGCTGACTGGATTGCCACATATTCATTGTATTTTATTTTTTATTCTTATTATAATCTACCTGGATGATTTGTAATCAAATTATCAAATTAAATATTCCAGCCCTAAAATTTCTCTCCTCTTCGCTGATCTTCCTATTCTTTCTCTCCTCCTTCGCAAATCGCGACTTCCGATTCTTTCTCTCCTCCTTCGCAAATTGCAAATTTCGATTCTTTCTCTCCTCCTTCGCAACATCCGATTCTTTCTCTCCTCCTTCGCAACTTTCGATTCTTCCGATTCTGGTTGTATTTGAATATCAATTTCACTCCAGACAAGCGCTACCATTGACTCGTTGAACCTGTGCGAACGGTGAGGAGAAGGCGGTGTCCAAGTATGTATTTCCAACCATGGGTTTTTGAATACAAATATATGTGCGGTGAATGGCTGCGTTTTGAATGGGTCCTCTGTGTAAGTTTGGTTGGAGACGTTTTCGATTGTTGTGGTCCTGCCTACTGTTTTTAATATGTATTAGTTGTGTTTTAGTGTTCAGGTTGTGCCGACAAAAAAATGTAGTATGTAGTGAAAGTTAGTGTACAGTTGTTGTCTACTTATTTGGGTTAAAGCATTGCTTCATACATTAAGATAATTTAATTTTTTCTTGCTTTTCAATGGTCCAGAATCTGCGTTTTCAGCCATAGCTTTTGAGATTATTGTACTGGATATTCTAAGATTATTTAATTTTTTAATGTTTTCAGAATGTATGACATTGTTGATTTAAGAATTCATCATGGGGGTAATTTTGCAAGAGATCCAAGACTAATGTATATAAATGGAGAGGTTAAAGAAGTAATAGTTGACGCTGATATGATTTGTGTGCCTCACCTAATGAAGTTCATTGCACATAACCGATATGGAAAAATAGAAAGTCAACAACAGAAGGACAATTTCATGAACAACTTAAAGCTTTAGAAAGGAGAGGTAAAGAGGCTAAAGTTGATCTAGAGCGATATCCTCCTAAATTTTGGTGCAAAGCGTATTTTAGGACCATAGTGAAATGTGACATTATAGATAACAACCTTTGTGAGGCATTCAATGGAACATTGGTGAAGGCAAGATGCAAGCCAATTATTCCCATGCTTGAAGACATTCGAGTAGGTGCTATGAGAAGGGTTGCAAGAAAGATGAAATCTATTGACACTTGGAAAGGTAGATATGGACCATTTATAATGAAGAAAGTGACTCAAAATAACAAGGAAAGCATTGGATGGAAGGTTAGTTATTTCTAATGTTTATTCATTAATATGAAATGAAATGATGTTATCTTAAATTGGAATGATAATTTTTCTTGCTAGGTTGATTTTAATGGAGATGATGGATATGAGATTAAGAAAGGATGACATCAGTTCAAAGTCAAGCTTGAAAGTAGGACATGTTCCTGTAGAGCATGGGATTTGAGTGGTATACCTTGTGCTCATGCTATATGTGCGATCTTTGCAAAAAAAACTGACATTTATAATTATCTGGAATTACAGGTCACTAACATGTCACATGTTTATGTACCTACTTGGTACTTTAAAAAGTTTGAGAGCCTAATTGACTTTAAAGATAAAGTTTGATTGCCTATTTGACACATTTTATGCAAAAAAATGACATTTACATTTACCTGGTATTACAGGTCACAAACAGGTAATTATGTCTTTATGAACTAAATTGACATGTTTATGTACATAATTAAAACTTTATATAGTTTGATGGCCTAATTGTGTTTACAGATAAAGTTTGATGGCCTAATTGATACATTTTATGCAAAAAAAGTGACATTTATATTTACCTGGTATTACAGGTCAGTAACAGGTAATTATGTCTTTATGAACTAAATTGACATGTTTATGTACCTAATTGCAACTTTATAAAGTTTGAGGGCCTAATTGACTTTATAGATAAAGTTTGATGGCCTATTTGATACATTTTATGCAAAAAAAAAATGACATTTATATTTACTGGGTATTACAGGTCACCAACAAGAAATTATGCCTTGATGACTAAATTGACATTTTATGTATCTAATTGCAACTTTAAAAAGTTTAAGGACCTAATTGACTTTATAGATACAGTTTGATGGTCTATTTGATATATTTTATGCAAAAAAAAAAAGTGACATTTATATTTACCTGGTATTACAAGTCACTAAAATGTGACATTTTTATGTACCTACTTGCAACTTTAAAAAGTTTGAGAGCCTAATTGACTTTAAAGGTAAAGTTTGATTGTTTATTTGACATATTTTATGCAAAAAAGTAACAATTATATTTTCCTAGTATTACAGGTCACTAACAGATATTATGTTTTTATGAACTAAATTGACATGTTTAAGACCTAATTGCAACTTTATAAAGTTTAAGGACATAATTGACTTTACATAGCCAGAAGATTCGACTAAGTAGGAAAGGTCGAGTTATGCGGTGTTCCATTTGTAGACAAGAAGGACATAATAGACCAAAGTGTCCTTTGGGGAATTTGAGTGGTATACCTTGATGTAGATTAAGTGTTTACTGTGAATTTCATTTTAAGTAAAATACTTTCTTTTAGTATTAATGTAAAATACTTTCTTTTAATATGAATTTCATTTTAAGTGTTTACTTACCGCTTCAAAAATTTTCACAAATGAAAGATTTTCATCCATTAAAGCTAGGATGATTTGCACAAGATGATTTGCACACCTTTAATTTAAGGTAGATGGAAAATAGCAAAATAACGTGAAGGAGAGGATTAAGGTAGATGGAAAATAGCAAAATAACGTGAAGGAGAGGAAGATCAGATCAAAAGTTGCGATTAAAGGGGAGAAGGAGAGGAAGATCAGATCAAAAGTTGCGATTAAAGGGGAAAAATTTTAGGGCAGGAATGCAAAAGTTGCGATTAAAGGGGAAAAATTTTAGGGCAGGAATGGTTAATTTGATAATTTGATTACAAATAATCCATGTAGATTATAATAAGAATACAAAATAAAATAAAATGAATATGTGGCAATCCAGTCAGCAAAACTGGAAGGTAACCTGTGAAAAATGGTAATTGCTCTTTTTTACCGGGTTCAATGGCTTATTTGGAGGTTTTTTGAGTTCGATGGCTTAATTATCGTTTCCCAAATAGTTCGGTGGCTTATTTGTACTTTATCCCAATTATTATTAGTGATTGGCGAATACACACATCCGCATCATTTTTTACCCTATCTTGCGTGTTCATTCTAAAAAAAACACTAATAACAAAAAGTTGGTACTTTAATTTAGATCCGATCTCAAAAAAAAAACCTTTTCAGTAACATTTTTTGCGGAGAATACCCACAGTACCACCATGTAATTACGCCTGATTGCATATTCAATCTTGAATAAAATTAATAACGAATATTTATTTATATACAAATTCTAAAATAATGTACTATAAATAGTGGTCTAATCAGATATTATACTCCACAAACGAAAGGTTTTAAAAATTCCCTATCAATACCTCATTGCCCCTCAAGTTAGCCCTCTCCACACAAGGATAGCAATCATAGTCTAGCTAGTTGGTCAAAACTTACGAAATCTCTAAAATGTGTGGAGGGACAACAAGCAAGAGGTGTCTTCCATGAGCAAGAGGTATATGCATTTAAATACAGTAAATAAATTACAGTAGATAATATAGTACTCAAAAAAATACAATAGTTCTAAAGTTTTGTAGAGTCAATAGTAAGTGTAAAATATTATTAATTTAAATTGAACAGTTAAAATACTATTAGTAAAATACTACTACTGCAATTTCTTCTACTTTGTTTAGCTAGAGAAGTTAAAATATCAAGTTTTTATGATACTACTCAAGTACTCTTCAATGAAGAGTACCCCGAGTACATTGATTTTAGAAAAAGGTACATTATTGTTGTTGGTTTTATCTCGCACGGCCGGAATGGTCGAACAGCGAGCCAACACCACTGGAAAATTAACTAACTCTATCGGAAAGAATAGAGTAACATTTCGGCCCTCTTTCGATTGCTTGGTCGCATTGAATACAATGAGTTGCTTGCGAGTTATACTAGATTGCTTCTTGAGTGGCTTGCCTTTCTCCAGGCTTTACACCCCTATTTATACAAGTTATGAGGTATCTCTCCCTTAAGAAACTACTAAATTATGGTAGACATTCTTTTCTTATTACATTTTAGGCACTTTCCTAATCTATCTGACTTTCTTTCCATGTCTCTTGCCTTAGCTTCCACCGCCAAACTCTTTAGGAAACTTCCATATCCACTTGCCTGGCCTCTTCCTTCTCATGCCGCCTTCCTTGCACCACCCTTCACGCACCGCCTTTCTTGCCACAACCCTTACACCAGGTCAGTCCGGGCCGACCCACACTGTCCGCGCGTTCCTGCCCCGACCTCTTCTCCATGGTAATTAATCGCTTCGATGTTATGTTCAATCACTCTTTCTTTAGCTGCCTTGTCACCTAAGGAACCATCTAGCACCTTATTTTCATTATCAAACTCATCCTTGAAACGTGTCCTCCAGCAATCCGTCGAATGACCCCAACTGGTCGACCGATCACTGACCGATCGACCTCTACCGTACCCCGTCACCTTTCCTTCCTCCATGCCTCCTCCTCTTCTTTACAGGTCGTTTCTTTTGTCCATGCCGAGCTTTCATTCTCGAGCCTTATTCTATCCCCATCAATTGTAAAAATATGTTTTATCTAACAATAAAAATATGTTTTACCTTGATTGTGCTACAATTCTTGCAAGACTCACGGGGGTAACAAAAAACTTACACCTAATAATGATTTGCATGATTTAATACTTTTGGCAGTAAAACCGTTGTTATTGTTGTTATTGTTGTTGTTATTATTATTATTGTTATTATTGTTATTATTTGTTTTTATCTCTTTCAGCTTTCAACAGGTTGATTGCCAACATGTTTCAATATTTTAAAGTTTTTTTTTTCATATGTAACAATAAATATGAAATCGAAAACCTAAACAGTTTCTAGATCGGAAGAAACTTAGTGGCCATGAAGAAATTAACATCTTCCACAATCATTTGCAAGAAGAAGAAAATCAGTTCAAGTAATGAACATAAATAGGAGTAAAAGTTGAGATTATTTTTTTGGAGTCCAAGTAGTACTTTTGAATAAGAAAAGGATGGACCAGAATATTAATAAGAAAAAGGTCCACACTTAGGTGAGAGTTCTTCGCCAATAATGTAAAATAAGAAAAGGCTGGGTAGGTGCACCTGAATATATATATTAATAAGAAAAGGGTCCACACCGGTGAGAGTTCATCTCCAATAATGTAAAATAGGAAACGGGTGCACTAGAATATTAATAAGAGAAGGGTCCGCACTTAGAGGTAGGAATTCTTCGCCAATAATGTAAAATTAAAAAAGAGTGCACTTGAATATTAATAAGAAAAGAGTCCACACATAGGTGGAGTTTGTCGGTGCACCAAAATATTAGTAATAAGAAAATGGTCCACACTTAGGTCGAGTTTCTTCGCGAATAATGCAAAATTTAAAAAAAAAAAAATGAACTAGAATATTAATAAGAAAAGGGTCCACACTTAAGTGGGATTGTGGGAGTTATTCGTCAATAATGTAAAATAAGAAAATGGTGCACCACAATACTTTTTTTAGTACTACTCTACTTTCTCAACCTACTGAAGCAAAAGGAGTCAATACTTGACTCACTGGGGCTTAAACCCATGACCTCCAATTTGAAATAGTCACATCGTGTCATTAGACTACAAGGTCATTGGCGGGTGGAAGTTCTTCAATTCACAAATAATGTAAAATAAAAAATGGGTGCCCCAGTATATTAATAAGAAAAGGATGCCCCAGAATATTAATAAGAAAAATGGTCCACATTTTGGTGGATTCTTCGCCAATAATGTAAAATAAGAAAATGGTGCGCTTGAATATTAACAAGAAAAGAGTTCTTGGATGACCATACTTTGGTGAGAGTTCTTCGATAATAATGTAAAAGATATAATACTGTATAACCTTGGTCCTATTTGGTAATTGGTTGTTAACTTATTGGGTTAGAAGGTATGACTAGTTGATAACATTAGTTGATTGTGAAAAAGGTGGTTGGTAAATTAGTTGTTAGCTGATAACTATTTGATATAATTTCTTTTCTCTAAAAGCTAATTTAAAAAATTGTTTTGAGCAACTTTTTGAATTTTAGTATTTTAACGTTACAAAAAGTTGATTAACTAAACACTTATATTGATTTTTAAGCAAATTAAATAGCTAATAGTGATTAAATAAATCAAAATTTACTGATTTAACTATTTTACTAAACAGGCTCCTCTGTTTTTATTTTTGTACGCATTTATTCTCTTTGTTTGAGCTGTTGAGCTACCATTGCATGCAGGCATTAATTATTGCTCATTTTTCATTTGCTTGGTTGGATGTGAGTAGCGTCAGGTCGGGACACCTAATATAAACTGACTTTGCACGCATTTCACGATATGTTAGTCTTGCACTATATTACTATGTGGTTCATTCAATTCAGAGAGCGAGCCGTAGTTATATCGTGAACCGCGGTCCACAATGTATTGTGGATCAATGTTACAAAACGATGTCGTTTTAGTAAGTGAGAGAAACGGTTCCTTAAATCTTCGTAACTGATACTACAATTCATCTCAAATGATACTACAGTTGTGTTGTGGAATTGAGAGTAGGATGCCATTTTTGTGGGTGCTTAGAGAGACGACCAACGGCGAAAAGCCAGAAGGAAAGTTGAGGTGCAAGGAGGAATTGGAGAAGCAAGGGAAGATAGTGCGTTGGTGTAGGCAAGTTTAGATTCTGCAGCACCCGTCTATAGGGTGTTTCTTAACTCATTGCGGATGGAATTTGACAATAGAAAGTTTGGTGTTCGGGATGCCTGTTGTGGCATGCCCACTGTTGAGTGACCAATGTTGCAACGCTAAGCTGGTTCAAGATGTTTGGAAAACGGGGACTAGAGTGAAAGCCAATGAGGACGGCATTTTTGAAGCTCGTGAGCTCAAAAAATGCATAGAATGTGGAATGGGAGAGCGAGGTGCTGAGCTGAGCAAGAATGCTAAGAAATGGAGAGATTTAGCAAGAAGTACCATGAAAGAATGTGGATCTTCTTATTTAAATCTCAAGGCTTGAAGTGCTTCTTAATTAATTCCAGTTCCTAGCTTAGTTTCAAAACAAAATTAGTCCGTAGTACCAATTTCTAGCTTATTTTTTGGCTGAATTTTGATCTGATCCATCATCTATCTAGGCAAATTTCTGTCATTATGGTACACATTTGTCAAGCCATCATGAAATTCACTGTCCCAAAATGAAAAATTCAAATCATGTGATAAATAACTAGTGGTTGACTCAGAAAATAAAATAAGTAGTCTAAAATGAAAGCAAATATAATATTCAAAACACATAACTCCATAATACTATTTTTTTTTTGTCACAGTATCATAAAAGCTATAACTCACAGCGAATGCGCTACATTATTTCTTTATATACGGTTACCACATTTTCAAGAAGTTGAGTGTTGAATTTGACCATTCACAGAATAATTTCATAGCCACCAAGTGTTATACTTGCCTTTTACCGGCCTCCACCCAACATGATGATTTGTGAATATTGTTGATAAATATTATCTTCTTATCTTCTTATATATAATAAAGCCAAATGGTGCACCACAATACTTTTTTTTTGGGTACTACTCTACTTTCTCAACTTACTGAAGCACAAGAATTTAATACTGTTCTCACTGAGGGCTTAAACCCATGATCTCCAATTTGAGAGAATCACTCCGTGCTACTAGAATACAAGGTCATTGGCAGGTGGAATTTCTTCAATTCACAATTAATATAAAATAAGAAAAGGGTGCCCCAGTATATTAATATGAAAAGAATGTCCCAAAATATTAATAAGAAAAATGGTCCACATTTTTGTGGGGGTTTTTCGCCAATAATGTAAAATAAGAAAAGTGTGCACTAAAATATTAGTAATAAGAAAATGGTCCATAGTTAGGTGGAGTTTTCTTTGCAAATAATGCAAAATAAAAAAAATGGTGCACCAAAATATTAATAAGAAAAGGGTCCACACTTAAGTGGGAGTTCTTCGTCAATAATGTAAAATAAGAAAATGGTGCACCACAATAATTTTTTTTTTAGTACTACTCTACTTACTGAAACACAAGAAGTTAATATTGTCCTCACTGAGGCTTAAACCAATGACCTCCAATTTGAGAGTCACTTCATACCACTAGACTATAAGGTCATTGGTAGGTGGAAGTTCTTCAATTCGCAATTAATATAAAACAAGAAAAGCGTACGGTAGCCCGGTATATTAATAAGAAAAGAATGTCCCAAAATATGAATAAGAAAAATGGTCCACATTTTGGTGGGGGTTCTTCGCCAATAATGTAAAATAAGAAAAGGGTGCACCAAAATATTAGTAATAAGAAAATTATCTACACTTAGGCGGAGTTTTCTTCGCAAATAATGCAAAATAAAAAAAATGGTGCACCAGAATATTAATAAGAAAAGGGTCCACACACTTAAGTGGGAGTTCTTCGTCAATAATGTAAAATGAGAAAATGGTGCACCACAATACTATTTTTTTAGTACTACTCTACTTTCTCAACTTACTGAAACACAAGGGGTTAATACTGTCCTCACTGAAGCTTAAACCAATGACCTCCAATTTGAGAGAGTCACTTCATGCCACTAGACTACAAGGTCATTGGTAGGTGGAAGTTCTTCAATTCACAATTAATATAAAACAAGAAAAGGGTATAGTGCCCCAGTATATTAATAAGAAAAGAATGTCCCAAAATATTAATAAGAAAAATGGTCCACATTTTTGTAGGGGTTCTTCGTCAATAATGTAAAATAAGAAAAGGGTGCACTAAAATATTAGTAATAAGAAAATGATCCACACTTGGGCGGAGTTTTCTTCGCAAATAATGCAAAATAAAAAAATGGTGCACCAGAATATTCATAAGAAAAGGGTCCACACTTAAGTGGGTGATGCGAATCTGGTTGCACCGATCTGTTCTTCACACTATAATTTAAAAAGGATTTTAAAATGATTTATTCGGTTGGGTGAGTTTGATTTGGAAGGTTTAATTTAGGTTGGGTAAGGGTTGTTTTTGGATTTTAATGTATAACGGTTTGCCACGTTCGGCTGTAGAACGATAAAAACCGCCGGGGATGACGCCACAAGGATGGTAATTTTCTTGATAAGTCAGGTTTGCCATGATCCACGCATCACGGCCGAACTCATTCCGAGTTCCAGAAAACACTCAGTTTTCTATCTCAAAAATCCTGTATCTCAATATATTTTATTTGGCATGCAATGACCTTAAATAGGCATTTACAAATAGATTACAGCCACTTGAATGAGATAGTTATTAAGAATAAGATAAACTAATCCTAACCAACAAACTAAGATAAACATTAATAATAATATAATTCTAACAAATTAAATCTAAAATAATTTAAAATAATCATCCTAATTAGTTAATAATTCTAAAATATTCTAATAGCCTATATTGATTCCCGTGCCCACAACAGTGGGAGTTCTTCGTCAATAATGTAAAATAAGAAAATGGTGCACCACAATACTTTTCTTTTTAGTACTACTCTACTTTCTCAACTTACTGAAGCACAAGGAGTTAATACTGTCCTCATTGAAGCTTAAACTAATGACCTCCAATTTGAGAAAGTCACTTCATACCACTAGACTACAAGGTCATTGGTAGGTGGAAGTTCTTCAATTCGCAATTAATATAAAACAAGAAAAAGGTATGGTGCCCCAGTATATTAATAAGAAAAGAATGTCCCAAAATATTAATAAGAAAAATGGTCCACATTTTTGTGGGAGTTATTCGCCAATAATGTAAAATAAGAAAAAGGTGCACCAAAATATTAGTAATAAGAAAATGGTCCACACTTAGGTCGAGTTTTCTTCGCAAATAATGCAAAATAAAAAAATGGTGCACCAGAATATTAATAAGAAAAGGGCCGGTCTACACACTTAAGTGGGAGTTCTTCGTCAATAATGTAAAATAAGAAAATGATGCACCACAATACTTTTTTTTTTTAGTACTACTCTACTTTCTCAACTTATTGAAGCACAAAGAGTTAATACAATTTGAGAGAGTCACTTCGTGCCACTAGACTACAAGGTCATTGGAATGTGGAAGTTCTCCAATTCGAAATTAATGTAAAATAAGAAAAGCATGCCCCAGTATGTTAATAAGAAAAGGATGCCCCGGAATATTAATAAGAAAAATGGTCCACATTTTGGTGGGGTTTCTTCGCCAATAATGTAAAATAAGAAAATAATGCGCCAAAATATTGACAAGAAAAGAGTTTTGGACCAGACTTAGCTGAGATTTCTTCGATAATAATGTAAAAGATATAATATTGCATAACCTTGGTCCTAAATGGTAAATGGTTGCTAAATGATTGGGTTAGAGGGTATGACTAGTTGATAACATTACCTGATTATATTGTAGGAAGGTGTTTAGTAAATTAATTGTTAGCTAATAACTGTTTGGTATAATTTCTTTTCCAAAAAAGCTAATTGAAAAAGTTAGTTTGAGCATCTTTTTAAATTTTAGCATTGTAGAGTTACCAAAAGCTTATTAACCAAGTACAATCAGTGTTGTTATATAATAAGATGCACTCCCTTGCTTTCAATTTATCATAATCTCTTTTCTTTAGAAGCATAAAGGCTATGGTGAAGATGCTGATGATCAAACAAACTAATCGCCATCTTCTCTTCATATCCTTTACACTTCTCCTCTTGCCCCTGGCTTGTTTCTCCCGGTCTCATGTCCGGCGAGTGCTCCTCAGCCACGAAGCCGATAGCTACGCCGTTATATTTGACGCCGGCAGCACCGGCAGCAGGGTCCATGTTTTCCGTTTTAACCAAAACTTGGATCTCCTCCCCATCGGCGATGACATTGAGTTTTATCTCAAGGTATGAAATCAACTTACCTTTTTCCTCTCTGCCTTAGCTTGTTCATTTGTGCTCTATGATTTTATTTATTTCCTATGGGCTTCAATTTTTTATTTTATTTTTTTACTTTTATAAACATAATAAGTCCCAGGTTGTACCCCTGATTTATGTCCCTTTTTTCTGTTAAATTCTTTTTATATATTGCTATAAGAGTTTTACTATACAATTTTTTGAACAATATATTTTTTTATAACTTCTATTATCTTTCCCATTATTATTATCATACACATGCATATACAATATATATATATATATTTTATTATTTTTCAATGTCAATAATATATGTAGACATGTTATTATAAGAAAGAGATAATTCTATTTTTGGTTCTAGATTTATAGGTGATAGTCCACTTTTAGTCTTTTTTTAGAACATCCACTTTTGGTACTAGTATTATTGTGACTTGACCTTTTTTGGTACTCTATCAACAAAACAATTTAAATGTCGTTAAATACAATGGCATTTCAGTCTTCAACTATAGATTTTTTTTCAAAAAATTAAATATAAAAAATATAGCGGGTTAACCTACTTTGTATAAAACAGGTCAAAATACTTTGTATTTAATAGCATTTCAATAATTTTTTTGACGAAGGCCAAAAAATATCATGTCACAATAAAATTAGGACCAAATAATGATGTTCTGATAAAAAATGACTAAAAGTAGACTGTCACCTATAAATCTAGGACAAAAAAATAGAATTAACTCTATAAGAAATAAGTTTGATTTCATTAGATTTTAATTAAATGTTACATAATTCTCATATATAAAATTTTTACTTAATTAATATTAATTATATCATAATTATTACTCAAATTATTAACTATACTTTAAAAAATTAACATTAAATATTAATATTAAATATTTATTTTTGTGCATCACACGTATAAAATACTAAAATACTAGTTAAAAAATGTGTGAATATCAACATATATTTGTAAATTGTAAGACAATATTTGCGAACAGATTTTGTGGGGCATATTGGACAAAATACTAGTTAAAAAATGTGTCAATATCAAAATATATTTGTAAATTGTAAGACAATATTTGCGGACAGATTTTGCGGGGCATATTGGACAAAACGGAGAATATATATATATACACACTGCACTACATGCACAAAATATGGGTAAATTATTTTGTGGATCCGCGATTACCTTTTCAAGGTAAATCTGAGCCTAAAACATTTACTAAATGGCTGCATATAGTTGTAATTGAAGTTAAATATATATTTCCCTGTTTGCTAAATGGCTATTAATTAATTACGTTAGAGGGTATAACTACTTGATAACATTAGTTGATTGTAGAAAGATACTTGGTGGTAAATTAACTGTTAGCTAATAGTTATTTGGTATATCTTAAAAAACTAATTAAAAAAGTTGTTTTTAACAACTTTTTGAATTTTAACATTTTAAAGTTAAAAAAGGTGATTAATCAAACACTTATATTGACTTTTAACCAAATCAAATAGCTAATAGTGGTTAAATAAGTCAAAATTGACTGATAAGCTAACTATTTTACCAAACAGGACCATCTGTTAATATTATTGTAGCCTTCAATTCAACTAACGTTACGTTGTATGTTTTGCAGACAACCCCAGGTTTGAGTTCATACGCAGATGATCCAGAAGCAGCTGCTAAGTCCCTTGAGCCACTCCTTCTAGAAGCAGAAGGAGTTGTGCCAACTGAGTTGCAACCTGACACACCACTTGAACTAGGGGTAAAAGTTAACAAACTCATTTAATTATATTTATTAATTTCATTATTTAATAATATAATGCTTATTGAACTAAATCAAACGCCATTGGAATAATTCAATTAAAATATGAACAATAATATTATAATATTTAAAATATTGTTGACGTGACATTTATTGTTTTACAAATCAAGATTTAAGCAATAATTGAATGATTTTATGGTTTTTACTTTTTAGTAGAAAAGTCATAAATAATGAGCTAGCTACATAAAATATATTATACTATGTAATATACACTTTTTTTTTAACTGTAGGAGGCACATTTAAACCCGTACCATATTAAAAAATTATATCATTTATGGACCAGGGTCTACAACTTTGCATTGTAGACCCTGGTCCAAAAATAACCTTAAGATTTTGTTTGAACGGCTGGCCGAATTAAAAGGCAAAGTGTTGGCCCAATTGGTTTTTCATACGAGAAAAGGTTCGAACTCCGAACCTCTCTAATCTCTCTTAAGGTATAAGAATGCACAATCACTCGCACCAATTAAGCTAGTTATACTTTGTAATATACATTCAGATTGCAAAAATAATGTTTTGATTACATGTAATTTGTTGGCAACACTACAGGCAACTGCAGGGCTTAGGATGTTAAATGGAAACGCAGCTGATGAAATTCTGCAAGCAGTAAATATTTTCTGCTTTATTTATTCATTTATTTATTGAAAATTCTATAAGTATATACACAACTTAATTACATTGATATAAGTTTGGACATATAGGTGAGAGATATGTTGAAGAATGAAAGCAATTTCAAGTACAAGGCTGAATGGGTGTCCATTCTTAATGGAACACAAGAAGGCTCTTACTTTTGGGTAATTAATTATATTATATCTTGCCCCTAATAACTAACGGTCGTTATATCATGCACCATGGGTCATGGCTGATACTACAATTGTGTTGAACTGATACTGCAGTTGCGCGGAACAGATGTCATTTCATCTGTCTGGAACTGAAGTTGTGTTGAACTGATACTGCAGTTGTGTTGAATAGATGAACGACCTCTGTTCCGTGCAACTGCAGTATCCTTTCAACACAACTGCAGTATTAGTTCAACATATCAGTTCAACACAACTGCAGTATCAGCCATGACCATCGTTCACAGTATAATTTGCGAATAACTAATAAGCCAGCAACCTTTCGTTTATTAAATAATTATCATTATTTAATATATCTTTAGACTTGATTGGGGTAAATGTGGAAGGAAAGTAAAAATTAAAATATTATTCTATTTCAATATGCAGGTCGCCCTGAATTATTTGTTGGGGAATTTGGGTAAAGATTACCAAAAAACCATAGCAACAATTGACCTTGGTGGTGGATCAGTCCAAATGTCATATGCTATCTCAAGGGACACTTTTGTTGATGCACCCATACCCGATAATGGAGAAGAACCTTATGTGCAGGAAAAATATCTCTTGGGGGCAAATTACTACCTTTATGTACACAGGTTTATATATGTCCCTAAAACTTTTGCTAAACTATTATACTAGTAACGTTATAAAATAGTAAAATTTCAATGTTACATTATACGTAATTGAATTTTCCTTCTAGACGTACATGTTTCTTATTATATATATATATATATATATATATATATATATATATATATATATATATATATATATAATTCTTTTAACATTGTGTGCAGTTATTTGAACTACGGACTACTAGCAGGTCGAGTTGAAGTTTTAAAAAGGTCAACAAACTCCACCAATGCGTGTATTTTAGAAGGTTATGATGGTAAGCTCTCTATATTAATTATTGTCATGTTTTCTTGTGAAGCGCACCCACCATTTATATACAAGTAAAATTTGCAAGAAATTAAACAAATTGCAATGCAATGAATTGTGTGTAGGTTACTACACATACAATGGTGTTTCATACAAAGCAAAAGCTCCGCCAAGTGGTACTAGCTTGAAGAATTGCAGGAAATTAGCTAGAAAAGTGGTTGATTTCAGGGCACCCTGTAAGTATCAAAATTGCACATTCAATGGGGTGTGGAGTGGTGGAGGTGGGGCCGGAATGAAGAATGTCTACATTTCATCGTATTTCTATGATATAGCATCTCAGGTAATTAAGAACTATTTTAATTAAGTTTAGGGTGGGTTTTGAAAAGTAGGAAAATGACTTTTGAAAAATGTTTTCAAAAAATTTAGTCTTTCCAGAAAATATTTTTCATTCTAGTATTTGGTTGCATTCTTAAAAATTGTCTTGATATGTTTGGTTCATATTTTAGAAATGGGTAGAATTGTATAGTTAAACATTTTAAATATAAAAATATTTAAAATAATATTATTATTTGTCAAAAATTTATATATTAAAAAAAAAAAAGAAACCGATGTGGTTTCCGGCGGAAACCATGTATTGAGGATAGGAGGAAAATTACTTCCACCAAATTTTGTCGGAAGTCATTTTACGCCAAAATGCCTACATTTTTCTAGTCTAACGGAAAATATTTTCCGTTAATTGAATTTTTCTATTGCATCAAACACTGAAAATCTGAAAAATATTTTTCTGAAGTCATTTTCCGGGTTCTCAAACCGACCCTTAGTAAATATGGTAGAGAATAAGATGTACAATACATTAAAATTGTTTGTATTTATAGGTTGGTATTGTTGACCCATCAACGACGCCCTCTAAAATAGTTAAGCCAAGCGCATACCTAGAAGCAGCAAAGGTAGTTTGTGCAACCAACTATAATGATATGAAGTCCACTTTTCCTAATGCAATAGAGGATTTTTATCCATACTATTGCTTGGATTTGGTATACCAATACACATTGCTCGTGGATGGATTTGGTAAGTTCAAACAATTTATTGTTTTAGATAGGTACCCTATATATATTTATTATTAAAATTTACTAATTTCATTGTCATGAAATGTATGTGAAATTACAGGTGTACATCCTAGGAAGGAGATTACGGTGATAACTGAAGTTGAGTACAAAAACTACATGGTTGGAGCAGCTTGGCCCCTTGGTTGCGCCATTGACGTGATCTCATCGTCAGCTAATAAATTGTTATCGAAATATTAAGTTAATGTTCTTGATTTAATAATGCTTTAATTTTGGTTTTATGCCAAAGTGGCCTGCAAGCTCATTTAATAATCATGTTTACCGTTGCCAATATCAATAAATGTTTATCACGTCAGGCCACCTTATTGGGTGCACATATATATTTGGCATGTGAACTTGGAAAAAATGACGACTGATATTTTAAAGATAACGACTATAACAATTATTTCGTGATAATATATGTTATTGTTTAAGAAATAATTTTATCAATATTTGTGTAAGTATTAAAGCGGTGTTGTCCTTCAAAATTGATACAAATATCTTAATATTTGATCGGTAGACTAAAATTTATACTAGCTCACAATATTTAGAAATTGATCGATATGGTTGGAGATATGAGAATAGAGAAAGTGTTGACCGACTCGATCTAAGCGAAAAGATCGAGCAAAGGCTTAGCTGGTAGTAATGTTCACCCGCCTTAAGATCCGTCCCTACCTTCTTAGGTCGGGATGAACTACCCGACCTTCTCCACTAGTTCAACCCAATCATAGTAGAAACAAAGGCAACAGGAACCTTAGTACACGTGGGAGAATCAGTAGAGCCTCCGACCTCCCTCTATGCATGGGTCACACGTGTCGCACATGCCGAGCCTTCGACATGTGCTCTATTCACCCCTATAAATACTGTATTAAATGCTAGGGAGGGGGACTTTTAGCGTCTTAACTTATCATACCATAGCTCGAAAGTCTCTGACATCACGTTATTACCCAGGCTTAAACTTAAACCAACAAGCAGACTATTAAATAAACGCATCTACGATCTGAAATCATGAATTTGTACGTATTTGGGGAATCGCGGCATATTTACTACATCATTTTGGCGCCATATATGGAGATTCAGTATAGAAAAGCGCAGTCGTTCGTTACGTTCATACCGATCTCTGAATTTGTATCCATACCTAGATTTCTTCAACGATCTAGAGGCTTAGGAAAGCAGTTCATACCGATCAATGAATTCTTGTTTATTGTTTTATTTACATGACTTAATAATTCTGATTTCAGAATAATATATTCAAGAATTTGTTTCTTGATTAATTATTTGTTCATAGAGTTTCTAAATAAACTTTTATTTTTTCTTTAGGGTTTTATAATTATGTTTTCTAGAAAATATTCATTTGGGTTTGAAAAGCGTAAAAAGAAAAGAAGAATTGAGCAACTAACTCAATCTCAAAAGGGAGCTCTTGAAAAAATTCATTACAAAAGAAAATCAAATAGATGGGCAAAAAGATAATGCTAAGGAAAAATTGTTAGATGTTAATCTTCTATAGAAGATCAAGATGATTGTGAGATTGGAAAAAAATTAAATGATAGTGTGCACAACGATGATAGGTATCACTGTGACAATGAAAATAATAAGAATGCTGATAGTTGTTTAGATGATGTTCGTCATAATGATAAAACAAAAGATTAGCTTTTATTTGACATATATGATCCAAGAAATTGGGATGCCCTTGATTCTAGATTAATAGATATTCTTGTGAAAGATGGTCATAAAAGAGATTTATCAATAAATAAATGTCGTAAAGATAAATTTTCTAGAAGATTTTCGTCAACATTTACACAAGATATTTGTCAAATGGAGAGAAGTGTGATCGAGATTGGATTGTATATTCAAAAGAACTTGACAAGGTGTTTTATTTTTGTTGCAAGATTTAAAAAAAAAAAAGTATACGAAAAGGTGTTTTGGTTAATGAAGGTTTTTAGGACTGGACACATCTTGGTGTTAGACTTAAAGAGCATGAAACGAGTGTAGATCATATAACTAATATGACAACTTGGATGGAGTTGCGTCTTAGATTACAGAAACATGAGACAATTGATAAAGTGGCTCAAGAACAACTTTTGAAAGAAAAAGAATATTAGAGGAAAGTACTATTTAGGATTATTGCAGTTTTGAAGTATTTTTCTAAATATAACTTGGCATTTCATGGAACAAGTGAGAAGGGTATGAGAATAACAATGAGAATTTTTTGGGTACGTCTAATTGAAATGCTGGTTGAATTTGATCCTATCATTCAAGAGCATGTTCTACGTGTTAAAAAATCATGATATTCATCATCATTATCTTCGCCATAAGATTCTAAACGAATTGATACTTATGCTTGCTACTGCAGTTAAAACAGAGGTCATCCAAAAAATCAAAGAAGCATTTTCAGTGATATGACTAGCAAATCTATTACTGGGTTTTGCGTGTTTCTTAGTCGTGCCCTTATTTCATGGAGGTCTAAAAAGTAACTCACCCTCTCAACAAGATCATATCATCTTCCGAAGCAGAGTATCGGGCACTAGCCACCTTTATATGTTCATCAAATATCAATTTTGATCCCACGACTATTTGTAAAATGACAATTTTGGTCCACATGTTTAATTTCTACCACTTTTGGTCCACAATTATTATTTTAGTACCAATTTTCATCCATGATTATTGTTTTAGTGCCAAAATTCATCGCGGCGGTCGCCTATCAGTTTAAAACGTGCAAAAATCTAAAATTGTTAAGAGTATTTTCGTCATTTTCAATTTAATATCCTAATTTAAGCATGAATAAATGGATTTAAGCTAAGTCTTAAGATCGATAAAAATTCGTAGTTTTCCTTCTCATTTTACCTTAATTTGAGGAAGAGAACTATAAATTGTGATCGATCTTAGGGCTTAAATCTCTTTATTTATGATCAAATTGGGATATTGAGTTGAAAAGAACGAAAATACCTTTAAAAATTTTAGCTTTCGGCACGTTTTAAACGGATTGGTGACCGGCGCGATGAATTTTGGCACTAAAACAATAATCGTGGGACCAAAATTGGTACTAAAACAATAGTTGTGGTCCAAAATTGGTAGAAATTAAACACGTGGACCAAAATTGTAATTTTACTAATTGTCGTGGAACTAAAATTGATATTTGCTTTTCGTTATTTTCTTCTTCACGGTAACTCAGAACTTTACACCCTCAATAAACTCTCCAGTTCTCTCTCTCACCTGTGACCTGCCGTTCTTCGTCAGTACGTGACATGCATCAATTCCTTCACATTGTTAGGTACAAACTGTATCTAATTAATCATTTTCGTTTAATTTAATTTAATAAAAAATCGAGGTATCCCATCAAACATGGATCTTTAATTTGTCTTGCCTAGTGTCCTACATCCTATATCTTTCATACCTAGGCAGATAGTGCGTGGCACCTACGTGGTCTTATAGATTTTTTTTTTTTTAAATCATATTTCAACTTACTATTAAAAATAATAAGAGTCATACTTCTGTGAGGTTGTCTCACAATTCTTAATCCATGAGACGGATCGATTCTAAAATAGTTACTTGTTACTTATGATACAAATCATAATATCTATTACAAAAAATTTAATACTAATTTGAATAAATAACTGTTACTTATAATAATATTATACTGTTTATATGTGAAATTGTGATGCTATTTAAGGTAAATATGATTGTTTTTTTAAAACAATCATATTTACCTCCAAAAAACAATCATTGTTACAGTGAAAAATATTGTAATACTTATAACCATAGTTGAAAAAATTGCTAGGCGCTCGGGGGTGCATATACGTAGACGGAGACTAATTGGCGCCTAGGCACCGTGTATTTTTTATTTATTAAAAATTTGTTTAAGTATTTTAAATTTTTTAAAGACTAATAATTATAAACTATATAATACTTTAATAGTTAATACTAAAATATTAAATATTAACCTAAAAAAATCTAGAGTTTGAACAATGTAAGGTTATTTCGCTAAAAACGATGTTGTTTTGAGTGAAATAACCCATTAAAAATAGCTAATTGACCGACTAGGCGGCCTAGTTGGTCCAAGGAAGCCTAGGTAGTTAGGCCTAATTAGCGACATAGGCGGTGCTTAGGCGGCCGCCTAAACCACTGATTGAGGTGATACAGTAGGCGGTCGGCCGGCGCCTAGCGTCTAGGCGGGATTTTTACTGCACTGCTTATAATTGTGTACTATTTAGGATAAAATTAATTGTTACTAGTGATAAATATTGTAATACGTATAACAGAAATTGTGATATTTACGCACCCCGTTATCTACAACCTGACCCGTCTCATTAACAAGAATTTATGAGATGGTTTCATGCAAATTTTTACCTTAAACTATTATGCAAGTTTGTATTTGGTTAGAGAAACTTATGATATTATTGAGTTTTATATAATTCTATAGTTATATTAAATATCAAATACGCTGGACAAAGCTCAATTAATATAAAATGAAATTTGCTTTCAGATCGAGATTTAAATTGTAAACATATCATTGTACGTTTTGTCGGTTCTCTCAGCAGATTCCTTAGCTTGTATAAACCTCCAAAAGCAAAAGCCATTCCAATGCAATATATTTAACACATACTAGAGATTAGAAATATACATTTGTGATTCAATTCTTGCCCATTCAGAGAGCCAAGATGAGAGACGACTGCCATGTCCTTCTGGTGATATATCCAGGGCAAGGCCAAATCAATCCATGTTTACAGTTTGCTAAGCGCCTTGTTAACTTGGGAGTTCGTGTCACTTTCTCAACCACTCTCTTCGCTATCCGCCGCATATCTACTCGCTCGACGATACCCGGCATAGATTTCGCCCCCTTTTCCGATGGCTACGATGAGGGCTACAAAGGCACTGCTGATGGGTTCTGCCACATGTACGATTCCGTCAAGGCTAGAGGGTCGGAATATGTGGCTAGCCTTGTCAAGGCCAAGGCTGAGGAGGGTGCTCCGTTTACCCAGATTATCTTTACAACACTTATGGCATGGGTTGGGGAAGTTGCCCGGAGTCTTCAAGTCCCGGCCACACTTCTTTGGACTCAACCGGCCACGGTTTTGGATATCTATTACTATTATTTCTCTGGTTACCAGGATTTGTTTAGAAGTTGTGGTGGGAATGGAGTGGTTGAGTTTCCTGGGTTGCCGGCCCTTGCTCCAACTGATTTCCCTTCTTTTATGTTCTCCAAGACAACAACCAATGTTTTGGATTGGGCTATCCAGGGCATGAAAGATCAGATTGATCTGATTAACAGTGAAGAGAGCCCCAAAATTCTAGTCAACACTTTTGATGACTTGGAGGTTGATGCTTTGAGGGCTATAAAGAAACTGACACTGATTGGGATTGGCCCTTTGGTTCCTTCTGCGTATTTGGATGGGAAAGATCCTTATGATACCTCGTTTGGAGGTGACTTGCTAGAAAAGTCCGATGACTATGTTGAATGGTTGGACTCTCAGCCTAAGGGTTCTGTGATTTACGTAGCGTTTGGTAGTTACTCTGATCTTCCAAACGCGATGATGGAAGAGATTGGTCAAGGACTTGTTCAGAGTAAAATGCCATTTTTGTGGGTGATTAGGGAGACGCTGACTGGTGTTCGAAAGCCTGAAGAAAATTTGAGGTGCAAGGAGGCATTGGAGAAGCAAGGGAAGATAGTTCGTTGGTGTACGCAAGTAGAGGTTCTGCAACACCCGGCTATAGGGTGTTTCTTGACTCATTGCGGATGGAATTCGACGATAGAAAGTTTGGTTTTGGGGATGCCAATTGTGGCCTTCCCATTGTGGAGTGACCAAATTTGCAACGCGAAGCTCATTCAAGATGTTTGGAAAATTGGGATGAGAGTGAAAGCTAATGAAGAAGGCATTGTTGAAGCTCGTGAGCTGAAGAGGTGCGTTGAATGTGTGATGGGAGAGGAAGGAGCTGAGCTGAGAAAGAATGCTATGAAATGGAGAGAATTAGCTAAGAGTTCCATGAAAGAATATGGATCTTCATATTTGAATCTTAAAGCTTATGTAAATGACATTCTTCTTTAAGTAATATTAATTATTAAGAATGCTCATTTCCAATTGAGAGCTCGATTAGCTTGTCCCAAAGTTGCCGTGTGTACCTTTACTTTGCTAAAGATTACTTTATCTAAATCTCTTCATGATTTTGTTTTTAGCATCAATGTCAAGTTTGGTTAGGACGTGGTCCTGCTCATGTTGCTAGAGATGTCGTACGTATTGATATCTATTCTTGATCCTTATTAGCTCGTTCTCTACCACATCCCATATCCCAGAATGTAGGGTTGAAAGAACGGTTAGGTTAGCTTGAGTCGTGTGATACTCATATTATCCTTAAAACTTAATTTGCTATCTCCTAATGGTGCTAGAAGCATTGTAGACTAGGTTTTTCTATCTTGAAAAAAAGAAAAAACACCGGCCGGATCTCGCTAACAAGTTAAGCAGCACAGACTTTGATACCAATTGAAAAATATACTCAGTGCACATGAACTACAAATTAACTTATTCAGATAGGATTAATATAATGCATGAGAAAGTAGTCATGTTATCAATTTCGTGAAAGAGCAACCGATAGGCAAAAGACAAAATAAAATGCAGGATGATACCAAAAAGTTAACGTGGTTGAATCCACGAGGCAACAGTCCAAATCAAGATCAATTTACTAAGCATATTTAAGTTCAATGACACAGAAATTTACACAATATGATCACCTCCCCAACATATATTAGCATTGTTCAAGAGTACCGCTAGAAATTAATAATCACGAGGCCCTCCTGAAGCAGAGTCCCTTTTGCCATGAAAAAGTTGCAACACCAGTGTCCTCAAACTCCCGTATGATCAATACATATAAATCAAAACCTCAAGGATGGACTATATAGTCCCATTGGTGAAGCACATCCCTTGTGTAACCTTTCTGCACCTATACTGGATGTATTCTCTCTATGCTCCACACCTCTCTTCAACGCGCGGTCATCACCTATATATATATAGCACTAAAAATCCTAATACATAAAATTTACCTCTTTTCATATAGGCAACGTGATTACCATAAACAAAACTAGGAAAGGTTTCCAACCAGACATACAAAAAAAAAAAAAAAAAAAAAAAAAAAAAAAAAA